>NC_057801.1:660660632-660686745 GCF_018294505.1 Triticum aestivum
ACGGACCTCCTACGGTCGAAACGGGGGTCCTGTTGATCGGGAGGGGTGTGGCATACCGCAAAACGGAGGAAACGGACCTCCTATGGTCGAAACGGGGGTCCTGTTCATCGGGAGGGGTGTGGCGTACCGCAAAACGGGACTCCACGGGATATTGTTCATCTCCACCGTCGACCTCCTCCAGCCTCCACGGGCTACCGTCGACCTCCTCCAGCCTACACGGGCTCCTGTTCATCCAGCCTCCACCGCGCTACTCCACCGGCTACTGTTCAACCAACCCTCCACCGTCTACTGTTCATCCACCTATCAGGACCCCGATCCTATGCCACACCGATCTAGCATGTAACACCTCATATCACTTTGCAGCCTCACGCACGGTATTCCCATGGGTGTCGCCTTACCAGGCAAGGGACCGTTTGCGCCTTTCGGCTCACATATATGATAGTGTCGCTAGCATCCATATGACAAAGAACCCGGGCTGACATGGCTAGTCATGAACCCAAAGTGGCACTACTTATAGGGACAGGCATACATGACCCAGCAACGAACGTGTCGGTCATCAGCGAGTGAATCCGGGCTGTAGCACTAGGCTAGCAGGACTCCGGTAGTCATCACGTGACATTTCCCCGTAGGGATAGACACAGGAACGAAGAATGACACATGTAGGCCAGTCTAAGTGTTCCGGAGCAGTAGAAAGCTACCATGGCTCAGTGGAAGCACTAGGAGACATTTCCCGGTAAGAGAGGCTACCAAGGATCAACAACTAGATAGTCAGATCCCACACATACCAAGCATTTCAATAACATACACACAATATGCTCGATATGTGCAAATACAACATGGCATCACAACATGACTCTATAACTCAAGTATTATTCAGTAGGCTCCGAGGAGCGAGATATTACAAACATGGGTCTCACGACCCAACATTCAGAGCATACAAGTCAAAGCACAAGTGAAAGCTTAACAAGTCTGAGTACAGACATCTACAAATGAAAAAGGCTGAGAAGCCTGACTATCTACCAGATCCTGCCGAAGGCACAAAATCGTAGTTGTGGTAACAAGCTAAACGTCGAAGTCCACGTGGAACTACTAGCGAGACTGAAGTCTCTCTGCAAAAACATAAATTAAGCAACATGAATACAAATGTACCCAGCAAGACTTACATCAGAACTAACTACATATGCATCATTATCAACAAAGGGGTGGTGGGGTTTAACTGCAGCCAGCCAGCTTTGACTCGGTGGCTATCCTGAACTACGACTGCAAGTAACTCTTTTTAGGTGGTGCACACGAGTCCACATATTCACCATATCAATACACCACTATGGATCCACTCCCGTCTCCCTACGAGAACGCCATCCATAGCACTCATGCTTATCTTGTGCATTTTAAAGTATCCACTTTCACTTGTCTATGAACTGTGTAGGCAACCCAGAAGTCAATTACCACGGACACGGCTACTCGAATAGATCATATTAACCCTGCAGGGGTGTACTTCTTCACACACGCTCTCACCACTTACCGCCGTCTACACGACATGTACTCGGCAACCTTCAAGCGGAAGCCTAGCGAGGGTGTTGGCCATGACCTGACTAATCACACAAGCCTCTCGTCCAGGTTTATCGCCTATTCGGGTTCCATCCGCAAGGAGATCCGGCCGGGGTGTCGCTCACGGCCCCAAACGATGTGAGCAGGGTTCCCAAGCCCACCATCCGGGTGCCACTGGGTACACCGTCCCACCGTGCCTAGTCTGTCCCAAGCCCACCTGTACTGGGTGCCACTTGGTAGACTATTAAAACTACCTACAAACACCAGAAACTAGTTGCAACTCCTAGACAGAGATCGAGTTGATTAATAAGTCGAGAGAGCTTGGACCACCCGGAGCCCAATGTGTGGTAGTAACTGTTCATGGATCACAAAAACAGAACTCAATTC
The DNA here is from genome assembly GCF_018294505.1 of Triticum aestivum. Lineage (NCBI taxonomy): Eukaryota > Viridiplantae > Streptophyta > Magnoliopsida > Poales > Poaceae > Triticum > Triticum aestivum. The sequence continues at coordinate 660,662,568 of NC_057801.1, forward strand.
CTGAGGACGGCTTCAATGAGACAACCCACCATGTACTCCTACATGGCCTCTCACCGCTACCTTTACCAAATCATGTTCACACACTTAGCTCACACACAGTAGGACATGTTCACACACCTCCAATTCATCCCCGATGAATCAGACCTGACTCAACTCTAAGCAGTAGCAGGCATGACAAACAAGCATGAATGAGTAGGCACATCAGGGCTCAAACAACTCCTACTCATGCTAGTGGGTTTCATCTATTTACTGTGGCAATGACAGATCATGTAGAGGAAAGGGGGTTCAACTACCGCAGCATGTAATAGTTGGATCGTTGTTATCCTAATGCAGTAAAAGAGAGCAGGAGCGAGAGAGTGGGATTGCCTGGCACTTCTGAAGATAGTATATTTCTTCATCGGTCTCATCGAACTCATCGTCGAAACCACGTCTATCAAGAGGGGACAAACACCGGAAAACAAGGAAGAGCACAATCAATGCAATGCACAATATGATGCATGATCATGACATGTCAAAATGTTGTGATTTGAGCTGATGCAACTATCAACAGGTTAAATGAAGTTGGTTTGAACCCTAGGTTCAAATTCAAACTCCATATGTGGATATTCATATGCCATTTATATGATTTGTGCTAAACAGCAGCTATAAGTTGTTCTAACATGCATGAAAATGGTACAGATGGATAGATTGGATTTTTTTGATCATTTTTCATATATAAATTATTTCATTCTGAGTTACGGTTGAATTTATATGAATTTTTGAAGTTTTGGATATATTCTGGAATTTCCTGAATAAGAATAAATCCAATAAATGATTTATTGCATCAGCATCGCGTCATGGTGACGTCAGGAGTCAACGAGGACGGTCCAGGTCAAACCTGACCAGTGGGTCCCACGTGTCAGTGTCATTAGACTAACTAATTTTAGTTAGTCCTAATCCTAGGTTAATTAGCAGGGCAGGCCCCACCTGTCATAGAACCAGCGGGGTCAAACTAGGGTCAACCCGGGTCAAACTCGTCGGAGTTGACCTGGGACTCATCGCCGACAGGGCCAGGAATGGTGGAGAGCGTCGGTTTTCGCCCTCCGGCGACCAAACGTGCAGCGGTTTGGATTGGCGTGATGCTGGTGCTCGTCCGCATCCAACGGAGCCATCAGCTCGTGCCGGAGAGGACCAGAACGACGACTGCGAAGGGAAGTGCGGTGGCCGGAGTTCGGCGAGCTCGGGCTCGGCACTACGGTGCACGGCAGGAGCAGCTAGAGGGGTTTTGGGATTCTGGCGTTGCGTTGAGCACGTCTGTGTGCTCAGTTGCAGCTCTAGGTGACGGTGGCCATGGCGGTGATATGGCCGGCGGAGCCAAGCTCTTGGCCGTGACAGGCAATGGCGTTAGCGGGAGGAAAAGAGCCAGGGGAGAGAGGGGATCGACGTAACAGCTCACAGCGGATTGAATGAAGCGGTTGGTGAGCTCGAGGGCATCCTTGTTGCTGTGAATCGAGCGGCGGCGATCGTCGGCGGCCGAGGAGGGAAACGGCAGAGCTGGCAGCATCCAGGGGCTTCCGGCCCCTTCCGTCTAGGTGAGGATGGAGAGGGGGACGAGGCGGAGCTTCCTGGCGCGTCGTCGAGGCAGGGCAGTGGCGGTGGCCGCGGTGGAGCTCGTCGGGGGCGGTGGCGCGGTTTGGGTGAGCTCAAGGGAGAGAGCCAGGGGAGAGAGAGCAGCGAGTGAGGGAGAGGGGACAGGGGCTTCGGGTGTCTCCGTGGCGCTGGTAGAAGGCCCGGGGCTCCCAGGTGGAAGCAGGAGGTGGCCGGGGGCTCTCGGGCGCGCGCCATGCCTCGCCTCTGCCTTCTGGTAGAGGTGAGAGATGACTGGCAGCAGTGCTGGGCTGGGCCGGCCAGGTGGGCTGCCTACTGGGCCGTCCAGGTAAGCCAGGTAAGTTTCTCTCTCTCTCTCTTTTATTTCCTGTTTTCTATTTTTCTATAACTTTGTGGCTTTTCTAAAAATACTTAGGCATTTTCAAAAATCACCAAACTGCACATGCCCATTGTTTAGAACATATCCAACATGGAACATTTCAGTTTGGGATTATTTGGACGTTTAAAATATTATATAGCATTTAAATGCCCAAATGCAAATAGAGTATGATTTAATTCAGTGACCCAATGTTGTCCTAAAAAATGTGAACCAATTTTGCCAGAGGTTCTAACCCAGGACAAAATGATGGACATTTTAGAAGGGCATTTCAGGTTCATTGAAAAAGATTTTAGTAAAGCCTAGTTGCGTTCAGGGGGGGTGCTGGGGGTTTTGTCATCCCCATTTCAACTTTCAGTGAAAATTAAACATGATGCAACACCAGATGCTAGCACTAGGCATGGTCGGAACTAGGGATGTGACAACTCACCCCCACTAAACAAGAATCTCATCCCGAGATTCAAGCGTAGGGTAAGATGATGGGGAACGCAAACTAACACAATCGTCACGATCTAGGGTGCACTTCATAAGAACGTTGATTCGATCACCATCTTTGTCTCGATGTCTTGCTCTGAGATCTCCATCTAACATGACAACAAGAGGAAAGGGACAACTCCAGAAGAATCGATCTTCTCGAAGATCAATCAACTTAGGATCAACTCACAGAGTGAGTCATAGCAACATCTCTCGAGTTGAGGCACGAAGCATACATCTAGAGGAATGGAGTGGAACAGATGACAAAGGTTCACTAGGTAGACAACAATTCCACACTTAAGAGGGTGGTGAATGGTTGTCAACGTAGCAAGGAGTTGAATTGCCATGATACCATAACAAGACATTTTGGAGGAGGTGACTCGTGGAATCATGCCTCAAGGGGCAAATAGAATTACCTTTGAAAAAGAGATCATTGAAACTCTTTATACCAGCCTATGGCAATTCTGGAGCGATCGTTTGGAGGGGTTCGGTAGAATGGCATACCCGGATTAGAATGGATGATGTGGATTACCTTGTTGAAAACAACACAAGGGATGATTTTAGTAACTGGGGAGAAGCTCAGCAATAGAGAGTGAGTCCACTCTTTGAAAAGTTATAGCATAACCGAGGAAACTGAGAGCAATCCCAGTTAGTGCCGATGATAACACCTAGCGCTTGTGCGTGCTCTCAAGAACTTGAGCACTTCCATATTCATCAAGGTATTACCAATATCCGTGTCAAGGATCCTGGCAACACAACATACTACCATGATGAATGCCAGTAGAAGATACAGATGCAAAGGAAGATAACACCTTCTCAAATTTCACCTTGGCGGGGCCAAGGGGACAAAATCTGGATGATCGACCGGGAGACATTTAGCACTCCGCTTCTAATGTTCTCCTTGATGTGCTAGCGCAAGCCATTTATTAAACTAGGTTGATATCTAGGACATCAAGTAAAGGTCGGACTTCGGGAACACAGAAATCATAAGGAATAACTACAAAAGTAAATTCATATGAAATCCTCATGGGAAGGTGGCTAACTTTCCCAATCAAGATACTACAATAATAGGTCTTCCGGCTGGGTGTGTTGGCCACGACATTGTCACGACCGGTTTTCCAATAAAAATATTTATTGATAAACCAGTCTTTTGAGTCCAGTATGAGAGAAATCCTCCACACTGGCAGACAAATTCTTGATACAATAAGCCAGTAGCATAAAATATATTACAGGGTCGAACTACGGTTGCTCAACCAAATTATTACAAGCACGCCAATAATCATACATAATGGCGGACAGAACACAGTGGTGTGGAGACATACTACTGACTCAAGGATAGGCTGGTGGTGGAAAAACACAGCGGGGAGAGAAATACAAGACTCTACGTCTGTCATCTCATCGAGCGTCGAGGAGAGGCTCGATGAATTTATTTGGTAGCGGAAGCGGATATAAAACAGTGGCCAAATCCAGGGTGGCACGAGACTGACTGGGACTCCTCTAAGTGTCGGACTCGCTATCGAACTCTTCATCCATGAGATCGCCTTCGTCAGCATCTGGCCAAATCAACAAGCCAGTGAGTACTTTGAAAGTACTCGCAAGACAGTTCGGACGTAAGATATAACAAATGCATGCATGGATGCAACATGATTAATTCATTAATGCACAATAAATAAAATTGGCATAACGGGTGAGTAAAAAGGGAAAACGGCAGTAGTCCGCCTGAAATTCCACAGATCATAAATAAGGATCGATCGGGTGTCTGAAGCGACACCTCGAAGGGTGAACAAATAAAAATAAGGAAATGATGCCACAGTCGGGCATCTTAGCGACACCACATAAAGGGCTTTTAAAAGAAATGCCACGGTCGGACGTGTGAGCGACATCGCAGAAAGGGCTTTAAAAGAAATGCCACAGTCGGACGTCTGAGCGACATCGCAGAAAGGGCTTTAAAAGAAATGCCACAGTCGGACGTCTGAGCGACATCGCAGAAAGGGCTTTAAAAGAAATGCCACAGTCGGACGTCTGAGCGACATCGCAGAAAGGGCTTTAAAAGAAATGCCATAGTCGGACGTCTGAGCGACATCGCATAAAGGGCTTTTATTCACAAGTAAATAATACTCATAATAAACATTCAATTCATGAAAACAAACGGGTTAGTCCATCCACAGGAGTGATCATTTAACCGGACTTAGCACTCATGCGATTCACCGGAGTCTCTGTCATCAAAGCTGACAATTGATTAGGATAAGAAGGAACGAAACTTGACATGGAAGAGATGATTTGGAGGAATATATGACTCTGCAGAGTTTGTACAAAATTTTTCCCACAGTCAACGGATTTCCGTAGTCACGAAGGACTAGTTCCGTTTACGGTATTTCAGAAGAAAACACAGCTAACCGGTACACACCCATCCTACCTCTCGATGCTAGGAATCACCCTAGTCATCTTCCAAGAAAAACTTTTGAGACGGGGAGATCAAAATCTCGAATAGCATGGGATCAAATTTATATACGCGCGCTCTAAGGGGTGCCCCCCTCTCGGTCCCAACCGGAAACACCCATGCCCCCTGACCGGATGACTGGCTTTCCAGGGCCATGGAACCATCATCACGGCCTCTCCTCTTTGGTGTGTACCATGAAAGCGGTTTGAAACTTACTAAACCATATTCCTTGCGGAAAACATGTGGTAGTACAAGGAAGGAAATGATAGGTACTGGACCGATATGGTTTGACACTGAAGTCACATAGTCTGGCGTAAGACTGGCATGCTACAACACTGCCGTCGTACCCATCCTCATGCCAACACATGGCCATTCATATTCACATTCATCCACGTATGGATCATCGAACTCACTTACCTCCTTATCACATAAAATAACGTTCATCGGTATACTCACCGGCATGCCATGAAACTAACTAAATGCAAAACATGCCAAGACACTCATTATATCAAAAGTTCAAACATGCTTGCCTGGTTCAGAGTAGTCGGAGCCTAGCTCGGTGAAGTTCGCGGCTCCGTCACCTCCTTCGGTATCTACGGTTTAAAAAAAATATATGCGCTACTGTAAATACCAAGGAGAGCACAGAAGGTAAACCAAATATTTTTCAAATAAATCTGATAAAAAACTAGACAAAATTTTAAAGAGAACAGAAAAAGAATCAATCAAAAATACTTTTCTGACTAAAAGTTATAAGGGTTTTTGTCCAGGGACTTATCTGTAATGAAACAGAAGATTTCCAGGGGCTAGTTTATAAAAGCAGAAAACGCTTCGGTAGCGATTACGCCAGCCCGAAGAGAAAACGTATTTGGCAGAAGGCGTTTTCAGATAACGCTTCGTTTAGAAAGGACAGAGAGGCTGACAGCGGGTCCCACTTGTCATGTTTAAATTTTCAAATGGGAGGGACGAGGCTCGTCGGCGCCCGAGAGCTGCTGTGGTCGCCGGCGGCGATCCACGGCGAGGCATGGGGATCAGAGGTTACCAATGTGCTCACCGTGTCCTTCCGCAACGGTGGGTGGTGGTGTTGGTCGCCGGTGAGCAGCACGTCGACGGCGGTCTCAACTCCGGCGGATGGTGGTTCGGGCGTGGATGGAGCTCGTCGGAGAGGGCTGCAAAGATTAAATTGAGGTGGGGGTTAGACTGCTGGGTGCAAGAGAGGGCTACAGACGAGGTTTGGGCGCCGGAGGTGGCCTCACCGAAGTGAATCGAGCTGGAGGCCGAGGCGGATCGGGGCGGCCGGAGCTGGGGAAGGAGACCTCCTCGAGGTCCCCCTAGTGGCCTGGCGGGGCTTTGGTGAGGAGTGGTGATGCTGCGTGCACGAGGGTGAGCTCGGGGCCCTTTTTATAGGCGGGCCGAGGCGGTTGCCGTGAACGGAGATTTCCGGCGAGTGATTACGGTGGCGCAGTGCTCGGTCGGGGTGGTTAGGGGGTCGAGCGTCATCACGGAGGTTCAAAGGGTCTGTTTTTGTGCTAAGCTGGCCGGGGTTTGGGTGTTAAGGGCGAGCTCGACGGAACGGGGTGGCGCGGGCCCGTCGGCGGCAGAGAGCGCGCTCCGTGCGTGCTGCGCCACGGCGACGGTGCCGCATGCGTGCGCTGGCACGGAGAAGGCCACGCGGAGCCACCAGAGGATTTGGGCGGCGCCGAACGGTGTTGCGCCGCCGTTCTCCTCCCTGTCGGCCGTAACGGGGAGCCGGCCGCCGCAATACATGCCGGCGCAGGCGGGCCAGGGCGCCACCGACGCCAGGGTCGCGCCAAGTGCGCGTGTGAAGCTTCGGACAAGCAAGCGAGGCCGCGAGCAACGTGCCAAGTGCACTATGGCCGCGTGACTGAAACTGTCGAAACTGAAAACTGAATTTTCTGAACTTTGAACAGTAACAATGCCCACCAGGTGTTCGACCGAATGATCCAAGCATGTAGGGATTTTTCCTTGAGCTGATTTTTGGTGGAGTGGCTTCTCTTTGTTCAAATAGGCAGCCTGAATTTTGGTGGAATTTTTGGAGGAGTGTAGATATGAATTTCACCAAATTTGGCAAATCTGGTCCAAACTTGCAGAGACTAAATTTTGAAAATTTTGAAAAGAGGAGGAGTGGATCAAGATGGTTCTGGGTTGTGGGTTCAAAGGACAATCCAGGAGAATTGGTTTGAGGTCAAAACTCAATTGCAATAGGGCACTTGCTTTGAAAATCTCTCAGGCTCCAAATAATTTTCAGAATTGAATTGAGGGGAAAAATAATTAGAATAAAAATCCAAAACCAGTTTGGATTAGTTGGGACAGAGAATTTAGGTTGATCACAAGTTGTAGGGGAGGTTTTGGAGGGGTTTTACCACATGGGCAAAAATGCCAAGTCATGGTGGTTCCAAGATATGAAAATCCCAAATTTCATGGAGTTTCTTTTTAAAAGAAAAAGATTAAACTCCCAAAAATAATTTTGAGAGAGAACCAACAGAGAAGAAGTTTCAAAAGGTCAAACACCAAAGTTTGAAGCAAGAACAAAAACCTTGCCAAAGGAAAGAAAGTTTCTTAAGAGGAAGGTTTTCTGGAAAACTTTAAATGGCCTCTTTTCAAAAACCACAAAGTTTTTGCTGAAAACCAAAGTAAAAATTTTGGAGTGTCACAATACCTACCCCCTTAGGAAAAATCTCGTCCCCGAGATTTCAGCTGATCCTTAAATAAGTGTGGATGCTCTGTCCGAAGAAAATCCTCGCTTTCCCAAGTTGCTTCACTGTCGGTGTGATTGCTCCACTGGACTTTGAAAAACTTGATGGTTTTCTGTCGGGTCCTCCTTTCAGACTCCTCTAATATTCTTATGGGACGTTCTCGATAAGTGAGGTCTGGCTGTATGTCAATGTTCTCATGAGATACTTGTTTCTCTGGGTTGCTTACGCACTTCCTTAATTGAGAGACGTGGAACACGTCGTGAATGTCGTACAAGTCTTCGGGTAAGTCTAGCTGGTAGGCTACAGTGCCTCTTCGTGCCACTATGCAAAATGGTCCAATGAATCTTGGTGCTAATTTTCCTTTAATCTTAAACCGTTGCAATCCTCTCATCGGGGATACTCTCAAGTATACGAATTCACCGGGTTCGAAGCTGACCCTACGATGTTTCTGATCATAATAACTTTTCTATCGACTTTGAGCGGTCTTAAGTCGGTCCCTGATTAGCTTGACTTTTTCCTCGGCTTCTCTGAGCATATCTGGTCCGAAGATGCGGCTGTCTCCGGTCTCTGACCAATTTAACGGGGTACGACATCTCCTTCCGTATAGGGCTTCGAAAGGAGCCATTTGCAGGCTGGCCTGGTAACTGTTGTTGTATGCGAACTCGGCATATGGCAGGCTGTCCTCCCAACTGGTTCCATAGGTGAGGACGCATGCTCTCAGCATGTCTTCTGAAACCTGGTTTACGCGTTCTGTTTGCCCATCAGTCTGTGGATGGTATGCGGCACTGAAGGCTAGTTGGGTTCCCAGAGCCTGTTGTAATTGCTCCCAAAATCTTGAGACGAACTGAGTGCCTCTGTTGGAAATTATAGTCTTCGGGACACCGTGCAGATAGACTATGCGGGAAAGATAAATCCTGGCAAGCCTCTGAGTGGTGTAGGTTGTCTTTACTGGAATAAAGTGTGCTACTTTGGTCAACCTGTCAGTGATGACCCATATGGCATCATTCCCGTGTCGTGACCGAGGTAATCCGACAATAAAATCCATCCCTATTTCATCCCATTTCCACTCAGGTATTTTGTTAGGTTGCAGTAGTCCGGCTGGTCTCTGATGTTCAGCTTTTATGCGTTGACATGAGTCGCAACATGCAATGAAAGCGGCTATGTCCCTCTTCATACCGTGCCACCAAAATCTTTCCTGAATATCCTTATACATTTTGGTTCCTCCAGGGTGGATCGAATATGGAGTGGTGTGTGCTTCAGTTAAAACTTGCTGTTTAAGGTCTTCTATGTTTGGCACGCATAGCCTTTCTCCGTACCGTAATATTCCTTCATTGTCTATGACGAATTCCGAGGCCTTGCCCATACTCAACTTCCTTTTAATTCCTTCAATGCTGGGGTGACCGGACTGAGCCTCTTTAATTTTCTCCACAAGGTGTGGTTGTATTTCCAAGTTTGATATGGTGCCTTCTGCTACCATTATCAAGTTGAGCTTGACAAATTCTTGATGGAATTCGGGCCTCAAGCTGTGCAGATAGTTCCCGTCGGAGCTGGGGTTCCGACTCAGGGCATCGGCCACTACGTTTGCTTTCCCTGGATGGTAATGGATACCAACATCGTAATCCTTTACCAATTCTAACCAGCGGCGTTGCCGTAATTTTAGTTCTGGCTGCGTAAAAATGTATTTGAGGCTCTTGTGATCCGTATATATCTCACATCGATTCCCAAGTAGAAAATGCCTCCATTCCTTGAGTGCGTGAATAACTGCTGCCATTTCTAAATCATGAGTGGGATAATTTTCCTCGTGTTTGCGAAGTTGCCTTGAAGCGTAGGCGACAACCTTGCCTTCTTGCATCAACACGCATCCGAGACCCTTTCTGGATGCGTCACAAAATACTTCAAAATTCTTGTGTATATCGGGTACAGTTAATACTGGTGCTATTGTTAATTTCCGCTTTAGCTCTTGGAAACTTTTCTCGCAGGCTTCTGTCCATTCAAACTTCTTATCTTTCTTGAGTAACTGTGTCATAGGCTTGGATATGGTGGAAAATCCTTCAATAAATATGCGGTAATACCCTGCCATTCCCAAGAAACTTCGTATGTCTGTTACGCTGGCTGGTGACTTCCAGTCAAGTACGGCCTTGACTTTCTCTGGGTCCACTGCTATACCGTCTTGAGTCAGCACGTGGCCTAGAAAACCTACTTGTCTTAGCCAAAATTCGCACTTGCTGAACTTGGCATACAATTGGTGTTTCCTTAGCTCTCCTAGTACAATCCTGAGATGTTCTGCGTGCTCTTCTGGTGTTTTGGAGTATACCAGAATATCCTCGATGAATACTACGATGAATTTGTCCATAAACTTCATAAATACTTTGTTCATGAGGTGAACAAAATATGCCGGGGCGTTAGTTAATCCAAATGGCATCACTGTGAACTCGTACAGTCCATATCTGGAGGTGAAGGCTGTTTTGGGGATATCTTCCGTTCGTACCTTCAATTGATGGTATCCTGACCTTAAGTCAATTTTTGAGAATACCTTGGCCTGAGCAAGTTGATCAAACAAATCGTTTATCCTTGGCATCGGGTATTTGTTTTTGACTGTGACCATGTTAAGTGCTCGATAGTCGATACACAATCTCAGCGTCCCATCCTTCTTCTTGGCAAATAAAATTGGTGATCCCCAAGGTGAGGAGCTAGCCCGAATGTATCTTTATCCAGTAATTCCTTTATTTGCTTCTTCAATTCGATCAACTCGGATGGTGCCATTCTGTATGGTTTCTTGTATATGGGGGTGGTTCCTGGTGCTAGCTCAATGCGGAATTCTATTTCTCGATCTGGTGGCATGCCTGGCAGCTCTTCAGGGAATACATCTGGAAATTCACACACTACTGGAACCTTGTTTAGCTCAGAAATGTCCACCTTATTTAATCTCGGTTGCCGGGGTCTTTTTCCTTCCTTGGCTGATACTCTTATTGTCTTCCCTTGGTGGTGTGTGAGAATCACGGTCCTGTTGAAACAGTCTATAAAACTTTTATTGGTGGTTAGCCAATCCATCCCTAGGATGACATCCAGTCCTTTATTTTCCAATACAATAAGATTTGCGTAAAACTCCAATCCTTCAAACTCAATGACCACATTCTGACAGTAATTCTGAGAAACTTGCTGAATCCTGGGGGACTTGATGATTATGGATTTCTCCAAAGGAAGCATCAAAAAAATATTTTGCAAAGCAAAACTTTTCGAGATGAAAGAGTGAGAAGCTCCAGAATCAAACAAAACCATTGCAGGTATTGTGTTGACAGGAAACGTACCGAGTACGATATCCGAAGCATTTTGTGCCTCCTCTTTGGTTACGTGGTTCAGATGACCCTTCCTGTGGTTATTGTTGGGATTGAAATTGTTTCGTTTGGGTGCTGAATTATTGCCGCCGTTGTTCGGCTTTGGGGTTGAATTCCTTGGCTTGGGGCACTGTTTGGCATAGTGCCCTTCTTCTCCACAAGCGTAACAAGTAACGCCGGGGCGATAGGTGAATTCCTTGTCCCTTGCATGAAAATTCTTGATTGGGCGTGAGACATTGGATGAGAATTTGGGTGTCCCACCCTTTTTAAAATCTATCTTGCTTCGGTGATTGCGAGTGTGGTTAGTCTGGTCCCTTTTTCGCTTGCGGATATCTTCCAGACTGCGTCTCTCATTTTCCAGAGTAATGGCCTTGTCCACCAGTGTTTTAAAATCAGGAAAAGTGTGCACGACCAGTTGGCATTTAAGTGCGGGCGCCAGACCGTCAAGGAATTTCTCCATCTTCTTGATTTCAGTCATACGCTCCTCATTGGCGTAGCGGGATAATAGGGTAAATTGACTGTTGTAATCTGACACTGTCATGTTCCTTTGTTTGAGGTCATCCAATTCTCTCTTCTTGATTTTCATAATACTCTTAGGAATATGTGCACCACGGAAACCTTCCTTGAAATCATCCCAGGTTATGTCATTTTCGTTGGGATGCATGTGCAGAAAATTCTCCCACCACGATGCGGCTGCTCCTGTGAGATAGTGTGGAGCATATAGCACTTTCTCGAGATCTGAACACTTTGCAATAATTAATTTCCTCTCCATATCTCGAAGCCAGTCCTCGGCTTCAAGAGGCTTGTCAGTGTGAGAAAATGTTTGAGGACGTGTCTTCTGTAGCTCAGATAACTTGGAATGTTGCTGATACTGTCCATGGTGATTTCCCATGTTGATGACTTGGTTCATTATTTCACGATGTTGTTGCTGACTCTGTTCATAAAGGCGGCACATTTGTGAAAGTGCCAACTCATTTCCCGGTTGGCTTGACTGTCCCTGAGTGAACTCGTTGCTGGGTTGTGCATCATAATTTTCCTCTGATGGAATTGGCATGGAGCGAGTCCAAGGACGAGACATTTTTCACTCTGGGGATATATTTTGTAAAACCCATAAGAAAAGTGGAAAGAGTCGCAAAAACAAATCCATAAAATGCATAAAGCTGGCAAATAGAATTAAATAACTCAGTTTACTTAAGAAAAATAAAACGACTTGCACACGGAGAAGGACTGCTCATTACATATCTTACACGCGGGCGGTAATTATACAATACATCACTCAGGATATGCGTACATAATCCTGACATGTTATTAAGGCTAGTGCACTTCTCCAGATCCTACATGATGCGCAAACAGGCTACTTCTCCCAGCCTATGCACATATCTTACAAAGCGGTACAACACACGGTAGCTAAGCGTACTCAGGCAGAAATGTTGACGACCTCCCTTGCCCTGCCGAGGGCGAGGCGTAGCGAGGTTGGGGACTCGACCTCCTCCTCGCTAATGGGCTCCATACGTGTAGTGTTGCGCAGAGCGGGCGGAGCGGTTGCCAGGGGCGGAGCAACACATACAGGAGTGGGCGCGAAGGTTGGTGTAGTACGCGCTGGAGTGGGTGCAATGACTTGGTTAAATTCTTCGGTAGAAGGCAGGCGACGAGTAGGCGTAAAAGATGCTGATGACGAGACAAAAGTCGGTGGCGGAGCGATGGGTAGGAGCTCCCTCCTGTTGGCAGCACAGCCATGGACTGAGTCCATGCGGGTAGCTACGAAGTCGTCCACCAGGTTGTCGAAGGCTGCCTCCAGGGCCCGGAGATACTCAATGAGCATCTCAAAAGCCTCGTCTCGTTCTCCTCTGGGGCAGGAGTATGCGTAGTGACAGGTGTAAGGCACATGGCACGAAAGATAACGGTAACGACGAGTCTTCATTACGGGAAGGACATCCCTGAGACGAGCTATCGCCTCGCGGGCTGCCATCTGCATAGCATGCCTCTCCGTAGGCATGGCTCTTCCCATGAAGCGGAAGCGGCGTAACTCACCACGCCCTCCCCTGAACTGCACCGCGGCCTGGTGCATGGTCAGACTGTCGTTGACTCGGTGCTAGTAGAGTGTGAAGACTGGGCGCACGGATGGCCCCATCGCAACCTGAACGATGGAAGAAAGAAGCTTGACGAACCCATCGGGCACGTTGGCGAAGGTCTGAGACTCGCAGCTGACGTCGGCCATCTACAAAAGTAGGCAAAATTCTGCAGGGTCAGATCATAAATTTATGCTGACTGACAGAAAATGACTACCATTGCAAAAATATATATTAGCTCTATTAGGCTAATAACCAATTAGCGATCGCACCTAGTGGCTTCCTACAGTCAGCCTGGCTCTGGTACCAAGCTTGTCACGACTGGTTTTCCAATAAAAATATTTATTGATAAACCAGTCTTTTGAGTCCAGTATGAGAGAAATCCTCCACACTGGCAGACAAATTCTTGATACAATAAGCCAGTAGCATAAAATATATTACAGGGTCGAACTACGGTTGCTCAACAAATTATTACAAGCACGCCAATAATCATACATAATGGCGGACAGAACACAGTGGTGTGGAGACATACTACTGACTCAAGGATAGGCTGGTGGTGGAAAAACACAGCGGGGAGAGAAATATAAGACTCTATGTCTGTCATCTCATCGAGCGTCGAGGAGAGGCTCGATGAATTTATTTGGTAGCAGAAGCGGATATAAAACAGTGGCCAAATCCAGGGTCGCACGAGACTGACTGGGACTCCTCTAAGTGTCGGACTCGCTATCGAACTCTTCATCCATGAGATCGCCTTCGTCAGCATCTGGCCAAATCAACAAGCCAGTGAGTACTTTGAAAGTACTCGCAAGACAGTTCGGACGTAAGATATAACAAATGCATGCATGGATGCAACATGATTAATTCATTAATGCACAATAAATAAAATTGGCATAACGGGTGAGTAAAAAGGGAAAACGGCGGTAGTCCGCCTGAAATTCCACAGATCATAAATAAGGATCGATCGGGTGTCTGAAGCGACACCTCGAAGGGTGAACAAATAAAAATAAGGAAATGATGCCACAGTCGGGCATCTTAGCGACACCACATAAAGGGATTTTAAAAGAAATGCCACAGTCGGACGTCTGAGCGACATCACAGAAAGGGCTTTAAAAGAAATGCCACAGTCGGACGTCTGAGCGACATCGCAGAAAGGGCTTTAAAAGAAATGCCACAGTCGGACGTCTGAGCGACATCGCAGAAAGGGCTTTAAAAGAAATGCCACAGTCGGACGTCTGAGCGACATCGCATAAAGGGCTTTTATTCACAAGTAAATAATACTCATAATAAACATTCAATTCATGAAAACAAACGGGTTAGTCCATCCACAGGAGTGATCATTTAACCGGACTTAGCACTCATGCGATTCACCGGAGTCTCTGTCATCAAAGCTGACAATTGATTAGGATAAGAAGGAACGAAACTTGACATGGAAGAGATGATTTGGAGGAATATATGACTCTGCAGAGTTTGTACAAAATTTTTCCCACAGTCAACGGATTTCCGTAGTCACGAAGGACTAGTTCCGTTTACGGTATTTCAGAAGAAAACACAGCTAACCGGTACACACCCATCCTACCTCCCGATGCTAGGAATCACCCTAGTCATCGTCCAAGAAAAACTTTTGAGACGGGGAGATCACAACCTCGAATAGCATGGGATCAAATTTATATACGCGCGCTCTAAGGGGTGCCCCCCTCTCGGTCCCAACCGGAAACACCCATGCCCCCTGACCGGATGACTGGCTTTAATCCAGGGCCATGGAACCATCATCACGGCCTCTCCTCTTTGGTGTGTACCATGAAAGCGGTTTGAAACTTACTAAACCATATTCCTTGCGGAAAACATGTGTAGTACAAGGAAGGAAATGATAGGTACTGGACCGATATGGTTTGACACTGAAGTCACATAGTCTGGCGTAAGACTGGCATGCTACAACACTGCCGTCGTACCCATCCTCATGCCAACACATGGCCATTCATATTCACATTCATCCACGTATGGATCATCGAACTCACTTACCTCCTTATCACATAAAATAACGTTCATCGGTATACTCACCGGCATGCCATGAAACTAACTAAATGCAAAACATGCCAAGACACTCATCATATCAAAAGTTCAAACATGCTTGCCTGGTTCAGAGTAGTCGGAGCCTAGCTCGGTGAAGTTCGCGGCTCCGTCACCTCCTTCGGTATCTACGGTTTAAAAAATATATATGTGCTAATGTAAATACCAAGGAGAGCACAGAAGGTAAACCAAATATTTTTCAAATAAATCTGATAAAAAACTAGACAAAATTTTAAAGAGAACAGAAAAAGAATCAATCAAAAATACTTTTCTGACTAAAAGTTATAAGGGTTTTTGTCCAGGGACTTATCTGTAATGAAACAGAAGATTTCCAGGGGCTAGTTTATAAAAGCAGAAAACGCTTCGGTAGCGATTACGCCAGCCCGAAGAGAAAACGTATTTGGCAGAAGGCGTTTTCAGATAACGCTTCGTTTAGAAAGGACAGAGAGGCTGACAGCGGGTCCCACTTGTCATGTTTAAATTTTCAAATGGGAGGGACGAGGCTCGTCGGCGCCCGAGAGCTGCTGTGGTCGCCGGCGGCGATCCACGGCGAGGCATGGGGATCAGAGGTTACCAATGTGCTCACCGTGTCTTTCCGCAATGGTGGGTGGTGGTGT
Source organism: Triticum aestivum (assembly GCF_018294505.1). Lineage (NCBI taxonomy): Eukaryota > Viridiplantae > Streptophyta > Magnoliopsida > Poales > Poaceae > Triticum > Triticum aestivum. Next base: position 660,678,247 of record NC_057801.1, read on the forward strand.
TGGTCACCGGTGAGCAGCACGTCGACGGCGGTCTCAACTCCGGCGGACGGTGGTTCGGGCGTGGATGGAGCTCGTCGGAGAGGGCTGCAAAGATTAAATTGAGGTGGGGGTTAGACTGCTGGGTGCAAGAGAGGGCTACGGACGAGGTTTGGGCGCCGGAGGTGGCCTCACCGAAGTGAATCGAGCTGGAGGCCGAGGCGGATCGGGGCGGCCGGAGCTGGGGAAGGAGACCTCCTCGAGGTCCCCCTAGTGGCCTGGCAGGGCTTTGGGGAGGAGTGGTGATGCTGCGTGCACGAGGGTGAGCTCGGGGCCCTTTTTATAGGCGGCCCGAGGCGGTTGCCGTGAACGGAGATTTCCGGCGAGCGATTACGGTGGCGCAGTGCTCGGTCGGGGTGGTTAGGGGGTCGAGCGTCATCATGGAGGTTCAAAGGGTCCGTTTTTGTGCTAAGCTGGCCGGGGTTTGGGTGTTAAGGGCGAGCTCGACGGAACGGGGTGGCGCGGGCCCGTCGGCGGCAGAGAGTGCGCTCCGTGCGTGCTGCGCCATGGCGACGGTGCCGCATGCGTGCGCTGGCACGGAGAAGGCCACGCGGAGCCACCAGAGGATTTGGGCGGCGCCGAACGGCGTTGCGCCGCCGTTCTCCTCCCTGTCGGCCGTAACGGGGAGCCGGCCGCCGCAATACACGCCGGCGCAGGCGGGCCAGGGCGCCACCGATGCCAGGGTCGCGCCAAGTGCGCGTGTGAAGCTTCGGACAAGCAAGCGAGGCCGCGAGCAACGTGCCAAGTGCACTGTGGCCGCGTGACTGAAACTGTCGAAACTGAAAACTGAATTTTCTGAACTTTGAACAGTAACAATGCCCACCAGGTGTTCGACCGAATGATCCAAGCATGTAGGGATTTTTCCTTGAGCTGATTTTTGGTGGAGTGGCTTCTCTTTGCTCAAATAGGCTGCCTGAATTTTGGTGGAATTTTTGGAGGAGTGTAGATATGAATTTCACCAAATTTGGCAAATGTGGTCCAAACTTGCAGAGACTAAATTTTGAAAATTTGGAAAAGAGGAGGAGTGGATCAAGATGGTTCTGGGTTGTGGGTTCAAAGGATAATCCAGGAGAATTGGTTTGAGGTCAAAACTCAATTGCAATAGGGCACTTGCTTTGAAAATCTCTCAGGCTCCAAATAATTTTCAGAATTGAATTGAGGGGAAAAATAATTAGAATAAAAATCCAAAACCAGTTTGGATTAGTTGGGACAGAGAATTTAGGTTGATCACAAGTTGTAGGGGAGGTTTTGGAGGGGTTTTACCACATGGGCAAAAATGCCAAGTCATGGTGGTTCCAAGATATGAAAATCCCAAATTTCATGGAGTTTCTTTTTAAAAGAAAAAGATTAAACTCCCAAAAATAATTTTGAGAGAGAACCAACAGAGAAGAAGTTTCAAAAGGTCAAACACCAAAGTTTGAAGCAAGAACAAAAACCTTGCCAAAGGAAAGAAAGTTTCTTAAGAGGAAGGTTTTCTGGAAAACTTTAAATGGCCTCTTTTCAAAAACCACAAAGTTTTTGCTGAAAACCAAAGTAAAAATTTTGGAGTGTCACAGACATCCACTTAACCGGTTACAGAGAGACCATTATTATAGTTCTTGGGAAATGTTCCAACCATCATATCTGCCTGAGATTCAGATCTGGTTGGTGTCAGAATAATCCAGAATCATCGAGTCTAGGAAGAAGAATGAAAGTTTGCAACACAAATCGATGAGATGACGTTGCGAGATTCTCAGGAAATGAACTACGATAGCAAGCTCCAAAACATGAGCTGGTTCTGGTACACACATGTGAACACGCTGTCCCAGACAAACATGATCACATGGTAGTCTTACAATAAAACACTACCGAGTCCTGGTAGGGAACCATCATCGGGGATATCGAAGTCTTGTGCATTACCATGGATTAGCACTTAACTCCTTTTCCTGAACAAATCAGTCAGTGGCTTGGTATGCTAAGGAATCCATATGGAGTGGAGGTAATTAATCTACAATCCATAGAATACATTCGCACATGCATAACTGACTTGGGATGGTACAAGAGGAAACAAAACCAATCTTTCTCGAACTCACAGCGACAACTTGCACCAAATGCACATGAATTCGAGGAAGTCACTTCTTCCATCCAAACATATACCTCATGAACGGAACATGAGGCAATGCTTTAAAAGTTTCCAACACTAGCTGGATGCCCAAAACGAATCATGGAGATGATGAAAATGTTGTCAATGGGCTCAACAACAAATTATCGAGATTTCCATATAAATGGAATTCCACAATTATGTGAACAAGGTGATAGAATTGGTCAGATCCAGAGATGTAATGGTGTATGCTCGAGGGATTAACCGCGAGTAAGACAACATTACGAACATCGTTGGTTCTGTTTTGATTTGGGTATAGCCCACACTCAAATCAAAGTTTTGGCAAGACAATAGGTCCAACAACTGGTCACAAGGATCAATTGATGAAGATATCATCTTTCTTCAACACACATACAAGATATCCCTTTAAATGAACTAAGCCGGACAAGCTTCCATCTTCCAACTCTCCAAGTTGTTGTTCAGCTTAACCAACTAGCTCAGGGGTACCCAACACAGATTCTTGGAGAAGGGGTGGTTTCAAGGAACCAACTTGATCACAAACTCAACATAGCAGTCAGGTGGCGACCTGGTGATACTTCCGAGAAGATATTTGGAAAATCACGAACCATCGATATGTTACTAAGCTCGAGAACAATCTTGCTTTTTAGGGCAAGATGATATGATCAAAAGAGAGAGGGATTGGCACAATCCTAACTTATTGATCGAGGAGTGCACCGGAGATAAGGACTACGTAGCACAATCTACCTTAGAATGATGATTCAAAACCAACACGCTAAGAATGAAATTATTGTCCTTTAACTACCAAGCAACAGAGTTGCTAGGAGTATAAATTCCACACATCATAGTTCACTTGTCGGCATTCCGGTTCAACAACACGGGGACCGAGGAATGAATAATGATGGCGAGAAGTATCACTGCACCAAGAATTCATAAGATGATGTGTAATTCCTATGATTTTCTTGACATAAAGAGGGTAGTACTTCAGGGTAGAACAGAACAAAAACTGGATTAGTATTTTGATCTGCGGAGTATGACTACTTTGACCCAATCCTAGATAAGGATGAGGTACTGGAGTTCATTTCTCCTAGTGATTCTGGGATAGAATGGCTTGACAGAACACAAGAATAATAGGCATCGATGAACGAAGGCACGCATACTCTTGACTATCAATTGATAGACGAAGGTCAGAAAACAACTAAAGAGGGACAACTCAAAGGAACATATGATTTTCTGAGTTGTGGATGCATGGATTAGCATGTCGAACGAGTTCAACATATTTCTTCCAGATAACCCATGCAGAAAGGTAGTACTGACAGAGTCGCAATATAGAATGGAGAACCCATCGAGAGCACTCCTGTTGTGATCTTTTGATCCAACAAACATCTGCCGTAAGTGGTTCATAGTATTTGGAAGAAGGAAATACCACGGACCTCGAGGACTAATGCAAAGGTCACTAATAACCTAAGGGAGCTAGCAATTACTATCAACATGAAGTAAGTAGGGTGAATCTCGGGTTCAAAACCCAGAAGTGGAATACCTACATACTAAGTGGCATCACGGGATGCTTTCGAAAATGATGGCCAGAGTCATCACAATGGAAACAGAATTCATGGCTAGATCACTAGATGATCCCCTAAAAAACCTAGGGTCATAATAATAACTCCAACATATATGTCGAGGCAGTAAAGTACCTCAACTCACTGATTTGTGTGATTAATCTGACCAAAGGGACATCGGGAATGGGATGAAGGAACTTGCAAATGCATCAGACTGTTTAGAAACCTGGGATGACTCGGACAACATAACGGCTGCAAATGCTCAAAAGAATTTGAGACATGCTACAAAAATGGTGGCATAACCACTCAGAGGCACAATATCAAGGTTCCGAGATCAACTATGAGCACACAGAGGTAGTCGGAACTGGACGGAGGCTTAAATCCAACAATCTTATAAGTCTATGGATTAGTAACATGTGATCCTGATAGAAAGAAGAGAAAGCCTAGTTACTTAACCCCGCAGTAAAGATAAGATAACTCAGATCAGAAGGGCATAAGGTATAAGGAGTAAAAAGAGCCTTATGTTCCATCCCACAATCAATTCCCTTATATAACTAAAGAATTTCTAGACTCAACTTCGACCAGTTTGGCTTGGTAATCCTAGAGGCAGTCAAGCTCTGATACCAAAGCTGTCAGGACCCAGATCCTATGCCACACCGATCTAGCATGTAACACCTCATATCACTTTGCGGCCTCATGCATGGTATTCCCACGGGTGTCGCCTTACCAGGCCCGGGACCGTTTGCGCCTTTTGGCTCACGTATTTGATAGTGTCGCTAGCATCCATATGACAAAGAACCCGGGCTGACATGGCTAGTCGTGAACCCAAAGTGGCACTAACTTACAGGGACAGGCATTCATGACCCAACAACGAACGTGTCGGTCATCAGCGAGTGAATCCGGGCTGTAGCACTGGGCTAGCAGGACTCCGGTAGTCATCACGTGACATTTCCCCGTAGGTACAGACACAGGAACAAACAAGGACACGTGCCGGCCAGCCTAAGTGTTCTGGAGCAGTAGAAAGCTACCAGGGCTCACTGGAAGCACTAGGAGACATTTCCCGGTAAGAGAGGCTACCAAGGATAAACAACTAGATTGTCAGATCCCACACATACCAAGCATTTCAATAACATACACACAATATGCTCGATATGTGCAAATACAACATGGCATCACAACATGACTCTACAACTCAAGTATTTATTCAGTAGGCTCCGAGGAGCAAGATATTACAAACATGGGTCTCACGACCCAACATTCAGAGCATACAAGTCAAAGCACAAGTGGAAGCTTAACATGTCTGAGTACAGACATCTACAAATGAAAAAGGCTGACAAGCCTGACTATCTACCAGATCCTGCCGAAGGCACAAGATCGTAGTTGAGGTAACAAGCTAAACATCTAAGTCCACGTGGAACTACTAGCGAGACTGAAGTCTCTCTGCAAAAACATAAATTAAGCAACGTGAGTACAAATGTACCCAGCAAGACTTACATCAGAACTAACTACATATGCATCATTATCAACAAAGGGGTGGTGGGGTTTAACTGCAGCAAGCCGGCTTTGACTCGGTGGCTATCCTGAACTATGACTGCAAGTAACTCTTTTGAGGTGGCGCACACGAGTCCACATATTCGCCATATCAATACACCACTATGGATCCACTCCCGTCTCCCTACGAGAACGCCATCCATAGCACTCACGCTTATCTTGTGCATTTTAAAGTATCCACTTTCACTTGTCTATGAACTGTATAGGCAACCCAGAAGTCCTTTACCGCGGACACGGCTATTCGAATAGATCATATTAACCCTGCAGGGGTGTACTTCTTCACACACGCTCTCACCGCCGTTTACACGACATGTACTCGGCAACCTTCAAGCGGAAGCCTAGCGAGGGTGTCGGCCACGACCTGACTAATCACACAAGCCTCTCGTCCAAGTTTATCGCCTATTCGGGTTCCATCCGCAAGGAGATCCGGCCGGGGTGTCGCTCACGGCCCCAAACGATGCGAGCAGGGTTCCCAAGCCCACCATCTGGGTGCCACTTGGTACACCGTGCCACCGTGCCTAGCCTGTCCCAAGCCCACCTGTACCGGGTGCCACTTGGTAGACTACTACCACTAGCTACAAACACCAGAAACTAGTTGCAACTCCTGGACAGAGATCGAGTTGATTAATAAGTCGAAAGAGCTTGGAGCGCCCGGAGGCCAATGTGTGGTAGTAATTGTTCATGGATCACAAACACAGAACTCAGTTCCTGAGGACGGCTTCAATGAGACAACCCACCATGTACTCCTACATGGCCTCTCATCGCTACCTTTACCAAATCGTGTTCAAACACTTAGCTCACACACAGTAGGACATGTTCACACACGTCCAATTCATCCCCGATGAATCAGACCTGACTCAACTCTAAGCAGTAGCAGGCATGACAAACAAGCATGAATGAGTAGGCACATCAGGGCTCAAACAACTCCTACTCATGCTAGTGGGTTTCATCTATTTACTGTGGCAATGACAGATCATGTAGAGGAAAGGGGGTTCAACTACCGCAGCATGTAACAGTTGGATCGTTGTTGTCCTAATGCAGTAAAAGAGAGCAGGAGCAAGAGAGTGGGATTGTATCAGAATGAACAAGGGGGTTTTGCTTGCCTGGCACTTCTGAAGATAGTATATTTCTTCATCGGTGTCATCGAACTCATCGTCGAAACCACGTCTATCGAGAGGGGAGAAACACCGGCAAACATGGAAGAACACAATCAATGCAATGCATAATATGATGCATGATCATGACATGTCAAGATGCTGTGATTTGAGCTAATGCAACTATCAACAGGTTAAATGAAGTTGGTTTGAACCCTAGGTTCAAATTCAAACTCCATATGTGGATATTCATATGCCATTTATATGATTTGTGCTAAACAGCAGCTATAAGTTGTTCTAACATGCATGAAAATGGTACAGATGAATAGATTGGATTTTTCTGATCATTTTTCATATATAAATTATTTCATTCTGAGTTACGGTTGAATTTATATGTTTTTTTGAAGTTTTGGATATATTCTGGAATTTCCTGAATAAGAATAAATCCAGTAAATGATCTATTGCATCAGCATCGCGTCATGGTGACGTCAGCAGTCAACGGGGATGGTCCAGGTCAAACCTGACCAGTGGGTCCCACGTGTCAGTGTCATTAGACTAACTAATTTTAGTTAGTCCTAATCCTAGGTTAATTAGCAGGGCAAGCCCCACCTGTCATAGAACCAGCGGGGTCAAACTGGGGTCAACCCGGGTCAAACTCGCTGAAGTTGACCCGGGACTCATCGCTGGCAGGGCCAGGAACGGCGGAGAGCGTCGATTTTCGCCCTCCAGTGACCAAACGTGCGGCGGTTTGGCTTGGTGTCATGTTGGTGCTCGTTCGCATCCAACGGAGCCATCAGCTCATGCCGGAGAGGACCAGAATGACAACGGCGAAGGGAAGTGCGGTGGTCGGAGTTCGGCGAGCTCGGGCTCGGCACTACGTTGCATGGAAGGAGCAGCTAGAGGGGGTTTTGGGATTCTGGCGTTGCGCTGAGCACGTCTATGTGCTCAGTTGCAGCTCTAGGTGACGGTGGCCACGGCGGTGACATGGCCGGTGGAGCCGAGCTCTCGGCCGTGACAAGCAACGGCATTGGCGGGAGGAAAAGATCCAGGGGAGAGAGGGGATCGATGTAATAGCTCACAGCGGATCGAACGAAGCGGTTGGTGAGCTCGGGGGCGTCCTTGTTGCTGTGAATCGAGCGACGGCGATAGGCGGCCGAGAAGGGGAACGGCGGAGCTGGCAGCATCCAGGGGCTTCCGGCGCCTTCCATCTTGGTGAGGATGGAGAGGGGGACGAGGCGGAGCTTCCTAGCACGTCGTCGAGGCAGGGCAGCGTCGGCGGCGGCGGCGCGGTTCGGGTGAGCTCCAGGGAGAGAGCCAGGGGAGAGAGAGCAGCGAGTGAGGGAGAGGGGACAGGGGCTTCGGGTGTCTCCGTGGCGCTGGTAGAAGGCCCGGGGCTCCCAGGTGGAAGCAGGAGGTGGCCGGGGGCTCTCGGGCGCACGCCACGCCTCGCCTCTGCCTTCTGGCAGAGGTGGGAGATGACTCGCAGCGGCGCTGGGCTGGGCCGGCCAGGTGGGCTGCCTACTGGGCCGTCCAGGTAAGCCAGGTAAGTTTCTCTCTCTCTCTTTTATTTCTTGTTTTCTATTTTTCTGTAACTTTGCGGCTTTTCTAAAAATACTTAGGCATTTTCAAAAATCACCAAACTGCACATGCCCATTGTTTAGAACATATCCAACATGGAACATTTCAGTTTGGGATTATTTGGACGTTTAAAATATTATATAGCATTTAAATGCCCAAATGCAAATTGAGTATGATTTAATTCAGTGACCCAATGTTGTCCTAAAAAAATGTGAACCAATTTTGCCAGAGGTTCTAACCCAGGACAAAATGATGGACATTTTAGAAGGGCATTTCAGGTTCATTGAAAAAGATTTTAGTAAACCCTAGTTGTCTTCAGGGGGGTGCTGGGGGTTCTGTCATCCCCATTTCAACTTTCTGTGAAAAGTAAACATGATTCAACACCAGATGCTAGCACTATGCATGGTCAGAACTAGGGATGTGACACCACCCCTCCACCGTCTACTGTTCATCCAGCCCTCCACACCACGGGGTCCTGTTCAACCACCCCTCCACGGCCACCCCTCCACCGACTACTGTTCATCCAACCCTCCACACCACGGTGTCCTGTTCATCCAGAGGCAACACCACCGCTCACTGTTCA
>NC_057801.1:660687029-660762909 GCF_018294505.1 Triticum aestivum
ATCCAATTGATCGACTTCAGGTAGCAGCAGTAGCGAAGGAATCGCTCCATCGGGTTCAGTTAACAGCCATCGATCGATCGCTCGGGTTCAGTAACACTTAGCCTGCAGTGCAATCGCTCGGGTTCAGTTAGAGCCCAACGCCTCGCTTGGGTTCAGTTAGAGCCAACGCCTCGCACACACGCGCGTACGTGTACGAGAGAAACGCACATCGCTCGGCCCCCGACCTCCAACCATAACCGGCAACTCCCCGAATTTTTCCTCCCCCTCGCTTCTACCACGGTTTTTTCCATCATGGACGGCCAAAAGATTGTCATGCAGCTGCGTCTCTGGCCCGCCCAGGACGAAAAGCCCATTTTCTGTCATGATTTTTTGTCATAGAAGTAGGAGCCCACCACATGTTGGGGAACGTTGCATAAAATAAAATAAAAATCTACGTTCACCAAGATCAATCTATGAGTTCATCTGGCAATGAGAGAGAGAAGTGCATCTACATACCCTTATAGATCGCGTGCGGAAGCGTTCAAGAGAACGGGGTTGAGGGAGTTGTTCTCGTCGTGATCCAAATCACCGGAGATCCTAGCGCCGAACGGATGGCACCTCCGCGTTCAACACACGTACGGTCAGCGTGACATCTCCTCCTTCTTGATCCAGCAAGGGGGAAAGGAGAGGTTGATGAAGATCCAGCAGCACGACGGCGTGGTGGTGGATGCAGCAGGGCTCCGGCAGGGCTTCGCCAAGCAACTATGGGAGGAGGAGGTGTAGCAGGGAGGGGAGGGAGGCCCTAGGGTGTTGGGTACGGCTGCCCTCCCACCCCCCCTCTTTATATAGGGACCCCAGGGGGGGCACCGGCCCTAGAGATGGGATCTCTAGGGGGGCGGCAGCCAAGGGGGGTGGAGTGCCCCCCAAGGCAAGTGGAGGCGCCCCCTCCCCTAGGGTTCCCAACCCTAGGCGCAGAGGGGGGCCCAGGGGGGCGCACAAGCCCACTAGGGGCTGGTTCCCCTCCCACTTCAGCCCATGGGGCCCTCCGGGATAGGTGGCCCCACCCGGTGGACCCCCGGGACCCTTCCGGTGGTCCCGGTACAATACTGGTGGACCCCGAAACTTTCCCGATGGCCGAAACTCGACTTCCCATATATAGTTCTTTACCTCCGGACCATTCCGGAACTCCTCGTGACGTCCGGGATCTCATCCGGGACTTCGAACAACTTTTGGTTTGCTGCATACTCATATTCATACAACCCTAGCGTCACCGAACCTTAAGTGTGTAGACCCTACGGGTTCGGGAGACATCCAGTCATGACCGAGACGGCTCTCCGGTCAATAAACAACAGCGGGATCTGGATACCCCATGTTGGCTCCCACATACTCCTCGATGAACTCATCAGATGAACCACGATGTTGAGGATTCAAGCAACCCCGTATACAATTCCCTTTCTCAATCGGTACGTTACTTGCCCGAGATTCGATCGTCAGTATCCCAATACCTCGTTCAATGTCGTTACCGGCAAGTCACACTACTCGTACCGTAATGCATGATCCCGTGACCAGACACTTGGTCACTTTGAGCTCATTATGATGATGCATTACCAAGTGGGCCCAAAGATACCTCTCCGTCATACGGAGTGACAAATCCCAGTCTCGATCCGTGTCAACCCAACACACACTTTCGGAGATACCTGTAGTGCACCTTTATAGTCACCCAGTTACGTTGTGATGTTTGGTACACCCAAAGCACTCCTAAGGTATCCGGGAGTTACACGATCTCATGGTGTAAGGAAAAGATACTTGACATTGGAAAAGCTCTAGCAAAACGAACTACACGATCTTGTGCTATGCTTAGGATTGGGTCTTGTCCAGCGTATCATTCTCCTAATGATGTGATCCCGTTATCAATGACATCCAATGTCCATAGTCAGGAAACCATGACTATCTGTTGATCAACGAGATAGTCAACTAGAGGCTCACTAGGGATATGTTGTGGTCTAAGTATTCACACGTGTATTACGATTTCCGGATAATACAATTATAGCATGAATAAAAGACAATTATCATAAACAAGGAAATATAATAATAATGCTTTTATGATTGCCTCTAGGGCATATTTCCAACAGTCTCCCACTTGCACGAGAGTCAATAATCTAGTTACATTGTGATGAATCGAACACCCATAGAGTTCTCGTGTTGGTCATGTTTTGCTCGCGGAAGAGGTTTAGTCAATGGATCTGCGACATTCAGATCCGTATGTACTTTGCAAATATCTATGTCTCCATCTTGAACATTTTCATGGATGGAGATGAAACGACGCTTGATGTGCCTGGTCTTCTTGTGAAACCTCGGCTCCTTGGCAAGGGCAATAGCTCCAGTGTTGTCACAGAAGAGAGTGATCGTCCCCGACGCATTGGGTATGACTCCTAGGTCGGTGATGAACTCCTTCATCCTTATTGCTTCATGCGCTGCCTCCGAGGCTGCCATGTACTCCGATTCTAATGTAGATCCCGCCACGACGCTCTGCTTGCAACTGCACCAGCTTACTGCTCCACGATTCAACATATACACATATCCGGTTTGTGACTTAGAGTCATCCAGATCTACGTCGAAGCTAGCGTCGACGTAACCCTTTACGACGAGCTCTTCGTCACCTCCATAAACGAGAAACATGTCCTTTGTCCTTTTCAGGTACTTAAGGATATTCTTGACCGTTGTCCAGTGTTCCTTGCCGGGATTACTTTGGTACCTTCCTACCAAACTTACGGCAAGGTTTACATCAGGTCTGGTACATAGCATGGCATACATAATAGATCCTATGGCCGAGGCATAGGGGATGACACTCATCTCTTCTTTATCTTTTGCCGTGGTCGGGCATTGAGCCGAGCTCAATCTCACACCTTGCAATACAGGCAAGAACCGTTTCTTGGACTGATCCATTTTGAACTTCTTCAAAATCTTATCAAGGTATGTGCTTTGTGAAAGACCTATGAGGCGTCTCGATCTATCCCTATAGATCTTGATGCCTAATATGTAAGCAGCTTCTCCAAGGTCCTTCATTGAAAAACACTTATTCAAGTAGGCCTTAATACTGTCCAAAAGTTCTATATCATTTCCCATCAAAAGTATGTCATCTACATATAATATGAGAAATGCTACAGAGCTCCCACTCACTTTCTTGTAAACGCAGGCTTCTCCATAAGTCTGCATAAACCCAAACGCTTTGATCATCTCATCAAATCGAATGTTCCAACTCCGACATGCTTGCACCAGCCCATAAATGGATCGCTGGAGCTTACATACCTTGTTAGCATTCTTAGGATCGACAAAACCCTCCGGCTGCATCATATACAGTTCTTCCTTAAGATAGCCGTTAAGGAATGCCGTTTTGACATCCATCTTCCATATCTCATAATCATAGTATGTGGCAATTGCTAACATGATTCGGACGGACTTCAGCTTCACTATGGAAGAGAAAGTCTCATCATAGTCAACCCCTTGAACTTGCCGATAACCCTTAGCGAGAAGTCGAGCTTTATAGATGGTAATATTACCATCCGCGTCCGTCTTCTTTTTAAAGATCCATTTGTTTTCTATCGCTCGCCGATCATCGGTTAAGTCTGTCAAATTCCATCCTTTTTTTTCATACATGGATTCTATCTCGGATTGCATGGCTTCAAGCCATTTGTTGGAATCTGGCCCCGCCATCGTTCTTCATAATTCGAAGGTTCACCGTTGTCTAACAACATGATTTCCAGGACAGGGTTGCCATACCACTCTGGTGTGGAACGTGTCCTTGTGGACCTACGAAGTTCAGTAGCAACTTGATCTGAAGTACCTTGATCATCATCATTAATTTCCTCTCCAGTCGGTGTAGGCACCACAGGAACATTTTCCTGAGCTGCACTACTTACCGGTTCAAGAGGTAGTACTTCATCGAGTTCTACTTTCCTCCCACTTACTCCTTTCGAGAGAAACTCTTTTTCCAAAAAGGATCCGTTCTTGGCAACAAAGATCTTGCCTTCAGATCTAAGGTAGAAGGTATACCCAATGGTTTCCTTAGGGTATCCTATGAAGACGCATTTTTCCGACTTGGGTTCGAGCTTTTTAGGTTGTAGTTTCTTGACATAAGCATCGCATCCCCAAACTTTTAGAAACGACAGCTTAGGTTTCTTTCTAAACCATAATTCATATGGTGTCGTCTCAACGGATTTAGACGGAGCCCTATTTAAAGTGAATGTAGCTGTCTCTAGAGCGTATCCCCAAAATGATAGCGGTAAATCGGTAAGAGACATCATAGATCGCACCATATCCAATAGAGTGCGATTACGACGTTCGGACACACCGTTACGCTGGGCAGCGTGAGTTGTGAAACGATTCCACAATTTCTTAAGTGTGTACCAAATTCGTGACTTAAATATTCTCCTGCATGATCTGATCGTAAGAACTTTATTTTTTGATCATGTTGATTCTCTACTTCATTCTGAAATTGCTTGAACTTTTCAAAGGTCTCAGACTTGTGTTTCATCAAGTAGACATACCCATATCTACTTCAGTCATCAATGAGAGTGAGAACATAATGATATCCTCTGCGGGCCTCAACGCTCATTGGACCACACACATCAGTATGTATGATTTCCAATAAGTTGGTTGCTTGCTCCATTGTTCCGGAGAATGGAGTCTTGGTCATAATCGAGAGACTCTAAAAGTCCATCATCATGGAGCTTCTTCATGCGCTTGACACCAATGTGACCAAGGCGGCAGTGCCACAAGTATGTGGGACTATCGTTATCAACTTTACATCTTTTGGTATTCACACTATGAATATGCGTAACATTACGTTCGAGATTCATTAAGAACAAACCATTGACCATCGGGGCATGACCATAAAACATATCTCTCATATAAATAGAACAACCATTATTCTCTGATTTAAATGAGTAGCCATCTCGCATTAAAGGAGATCCAGATACAATGTTCATGCTCAAACTTGGCACTAAATAAAAAGTATTGAGGTTTAAAACTAACCCCGTAGGTAAATGTAGAGGTAGAGTGCCGACGGCGATCACATCGACCTTGGAACCATTCGCGACACGCATCGTCACCTCGTCCTTCACCAGTCTCCGCTTATTCCGCAGCTCCTGCTGTGAGTTACAAATGTGAGCAACGGCACCGGTATAAATACCCAGGAGTTACTACGAGTACTGGTAAGGTACACATCAATTACATGTATATCAAATATACCTTTAGTGTTGCCGGCCTTCTTGTCCGCTAAGTATTTGGGGCAGTTCCGCTTCCAGTGACCCTTCCCTTTGCAATAAAAGCACTCAGTCTCAGGCTTGGGTCCATTCTTTGACTTCTTCCCGGCAACTGGCTTACCGGGCGCGGCAACATCTTTGCCGGCCTTCTTGAAGTTCTTCTTACCCTTGCCCTTCTAGAACTTGGTGGTTTTATTGACCATCAACACTTGATGTTCTTTCTTGATTTCTACCTCTGCTGACTTAAGCATTGAAAATACTTCAGGAATAGTTTTCACCATCCCCTGCATATTGTAGTTCATCATAAAGCTCTTGTAGCTTGGTGGGAACGACTGAAGGATTATTTCAATGACCGCCTCGTCCGGGAGGTTAATGTCCAGCTGGGATAGGCGGTTGTGCAACCCAGGCATTTTGAGTATGTGCTCACTGACTGAACTGTTTTACTCCATCTTACAACTATAGAACTTGTCGGAGACTTCATATCTCTCGACCCGGGCATGAGCTTGGAAAACCATTTTCAGCTCCTCGAACATCTCATATGCTCCATGTTGCTCAAAACGCTTTTGGAGCCCTAGTTCTAAGCTGTAAAGCAGGTCGCACTGAACGAGGGAGTAATCATCAGCACGTGACTGCCAAACGTTCATAACGTCTTGGTTCTCTGGGATGGGTGCTTCACCTAGCGGTCCTTCTAGGACATATGCTTTCTTGGCAGCTATGAGGATGATCCTCAAGTTCCCGACCCAGTCCGTATAGTTGCTACCATCATCTTTCAGCTTGGTTTTCTCGAGGAACGTGTTGAAGTTCATGTTGACATGAGCGTTGGCCATTTGATCTACAAGACATATTTTGCAAAGAGTTTACACTAAGTTCATGATAATTAAGTTCATCTAATCAAATTATTTAATGAACTCCCACTCAGATTTGACATCCCTCTAGTCATCTAAGTGTTACATGATCCGAGTCGACTAGGCCGTGTCCGATCATCACGTGAGATGGACTAGTCATCATCGGTGAACATCTCCATGTTGATCGTATCTTCCATACGACTCATGTTCGACCTTTCGGTCTCTGTGTTCCGAGGCCATGTCTGTACATGCTAGGCTCGTCAAGTTAACCCTAAGTGTTTTTGCATGTGTAAAACTGTCTTACACCCGTTGTATGTGAACGTAAGGATCTATCACACCCGATCATCACGTGGTGCTTTGAAACGACGAACTTTAGCAACGGCGCACAGTTAGGGGGAACACTTTCTTGAAATTATTATAAGGGATCATCTTATTTACTACCGTCGTTCTAAGTAAACAAGATGCATAAACATAATAAACATCACATGCAATTATATAGTAGTGACATGATATGGCCAATATCATATAGCTCCTTTGATCTCCATCTTCGGGGCTCCATGATCATCTTCGTCACCGGCATGACACCATGATCTCCATCATCATGATCTCCATCATCGTGTCTCCATGAAGTTGCTCGCCAACTATTAATTTTACTACTATGGCTAAAGGTTTAGCAATAAAGTAAAGTAATTACATGGCGTTAAATCATTGACACGCATGTCATACAATAATTAAGACAACTCCTATGGCTTCTGCCGGTTGTCATACTCATTGACATGCAAGTCGTGATTCCTATTACAAGAACATGATCTCATACATCACAATATATCATTCATCATTCATCACAACTTTTGGCCATATCACATCACATAGCAATTGCTGCAAAAACAAGTTAGACGTCCTCTAATTGTTGTTGCATCTTTTACGTGGCTGCAATTGGGTTCTAGCAAGAACATTTTCTTACCTACAAATAACGACAACGTGATTTTGTCAACTTATATTTACCCTTCATAAGGACCCTTTTCATCGAATCTGCTCCAACTAAAGTGGGAGAGATAGACACCCGCTAGCCACCTTATGCAACTAGTGCATGTCAGTCGGTGGAACCTGTCTCACGTAAGCGTACGTGTAAGGTCAGTCCGGGCCGCTTCATCCCACAATACTGCTGAAGCAAAATAAGACTAGTAGTGGCAAGCAAGTTGACAAGATCTACGCCCACAACAGATTTGTGTTCTACTCGTGCAATAGAGAACTACGCATATACCTAGCTCATGATGCCACTGTTGGGGAACGTTGCATAAAATAAAAAAAATTCTACGTTCACCAAGATCAATCTATGAGTTCATCTAGCAATGAGAGAGAGAAGTGCATCTACATACCCTTGTAGATCGCGTGCGGAAACGTTCAAGAGAACGGGGGTGAGGGAGTTGTTCTCGTCGTGATCCAAATCACCGGAGATCCTAGCGCCGAACGGACGGCACCTCCGCGTTCCACACACGTACGGTCAGCGTGGCGTCTCCTCCTTCTTGATCCAGCAAGGGGGAAAGGAGAGGTTGATTAAGATCCAACAGCACGACGGCGTGGTGGTGGATGCAGCAGGGCTCCGGCAGGGCTTCGCCAAGCAACTACGGGAGGAGGAGGTGTAGCAGGGAGGGGAGGGAGGCGCCAGGGTGTTGGGTACGGCTGCCCTCCCACCCCCACCCCCTCTTTATATAGGGACCCCAGGGGGGCGCCGGCCCTAGAGATGGGATCTCTAGGGGGGCGGCGGCCAAGGGGGTGGAGTGCCCCCCAAGGCAAGTGGAGCCGCCCCCTCCCCTAGGGCTCCCAACCCTAGGCGCAGAGGGGGGCCCAGGGGGGTGCACAAGCCCACTAGGGGCTGGTTTCCCTCCCACTTCAGCCCGTGGGGCCCTCCGGGAAAGGTGGCCCCACCCGGTGGACCCCCGGGACCCTTCCGGTGGTCCCGGTACAATACAGGTGGACCCTGAAACTTTCCCGATGGCCGAAACTCGACTTCCCATATATAATTATTTACCTCCGGACCATTCCGGAACTCCTCGTGACGTCCGGGATCTCAGCCAGGACTCCGAACAACTTTTGGTTTGTTGCATACTCATAGTCATACAACCCTAGCGTCACCGAACCTTAAGTGTGTAGACCCTACGGGTTCGGGAGACATGCAGTCATGACCGAGATGGCTCTCCAGTCAATAACCAACAGCAGGATCTGGATACCGATGTTGGCTCCCACATACTCCTCGATGATCTCGTCGGATGAACCACGATGTCGAGGATTCAAGCAACCCCGTATACAATTCCCTTTGTCAATTGGTATGTTACTTGCCCGAGATTCGATCGTCAATATCCCAATACCTCGTTCAATCTCGTTACCGGCAAGTCACTTTACTCGTACCGTAATGCATGATCCTGTGACCAGACACTTGTCACTTTGAGCTCATTATGATGATGCATTACCGAGTGGGCCCAGAGATACCTATCTGTCATACGAGTGACAAATCCCAGTCTCAATCTGTGTCAACCCAACAGACACTTACCTGTAGTGCACCTTTATAGTCACCCAGTTACATTGTGTAGTTTGGTACACCCAAAGCACTCCTACGGTATCCGGGAGTTACACGATCTCATGGTCTAAGGAAAAGATACTTGACATTGGAAAAGCTCTAGCAAAACGAACTACACGATCTTGTGCTATGCTTAGGATTGGGTCTTGTCCATCACATCATTCTCCTAATGATGTGATCCCGTTATCAATGACATCCAATGTCCATAGTCAGGAAACCATGACTATCTGTTGATCAACGAGCTAGTCAACTAGAGGCTCACTAGGGACATGTTGTGGTCTAAGTATTCACACGTGTATTACGATTTCCGGATAATACAATTATAGCATGAATAAAAGACAATTATCATAAACAAGGAAATATAATAATAATCCTTTTATTATTGCCTCTAGGGCATATTTCCAACACCACATCTATGATGATACCAGATTTTATCACAATTATCGTCATAGAAGTGTCATATGTATGACACAAAAAAATTTCGTTCGTCCCAAAATGTCACGGGTGTGTCTTTTTTTGTAGTGTTAGGTGGGACGGGGTCGCGCTTGGCACCGATGCGAGCAAGGACATCAGCCGCTTAGTTAATTTCTCGAGCCACGTGATGAAACTCGAGCCCCTCGAACCGAGCCGACATTTTGAGAACGGTGTTACGCTAAGCCGCCATTTATGGATCTTTGGCATCGAAACCTCCATTTATTTGAGATATTGCGAGGTTTAAATCCCCGCACACTTCCAGACATTGTATGCCCATGGAGATAGCCATCCGAAGACCATGTAATAAGGCCTCGTATTCGGCTGCATTGTTGGAGTCTGTGTATAATATTTGGAGTGCGTAATGAACTGTATCTCCAGTGGGGAATGTTAGGACAACGCCCGCTCCTAAGCCTGTCAGCATTTTGGAGCCGTCGAATTGCATGACCCAATTGGAATATGCGTCATACTCTTTAGGGAGTTCGGCCTCTGTCCATTCGGCGACGAAGTTGGCCAGTACATGGAATTTAATGGCCCGGCGCGGTCTGTATGTTATGTCGAATGGGGGGAGCTCAATGGCCCACTTGGCAATTTGGCCCATGGCATCGCGGTTGTTTATTATGTCGTTGAGTGGTACTTCGAAGGCCACCGTGATTGAGCACTCTTGAAAGTAGTGTCGTAGCTTCCGGGACTCCATGAAGACCGCATATGCTATTTTTTGGTAATGAGGGTATCGGGATTTGCATGGTGTGAGGACAGTGGATACGTAGTATACCGGCTTCTGAAGCGGGAATTTGTGTCCGTCCTCCTTCCGTTCGACGATGAGCACCGCACCCACGACCTGGTGTGCTGCCGGTATGTATAATAACATGGGTTCGCCGATGTTCGGTGCGGCCAGGATTGGGTTGCTTGCTAAAAGAGCCTTTATTTCTTCCAGTCCGGCTGTTGCTGCGTCCGTCCACTCGAAGTGATCGGTGTGTCGGAGAAGGCGATAAAGTGGCAATGCTTTTTCTCCTAGTATAGAGATAAAGCGGCTTAAAGCTGCCACACATCCGGCTAGGTTTTGGACTTGTTTAAGGTCTGTTGGCGTAGCCAACTGTGACAAAGCTCGGATTTTAGCTGGGTTCGCATCAATTCCTATATTGGAAACGATGAAGCCCAGTAGTTTTCCAGCGGGAACGCCGAAAACACACTTTTTCGGATTGAGCTTGATGTCATATGTACGGAGGTTGTCGAATGTGAGACGCAGATCGTCTATTAATGACTCGACATGCCTAGTTTTGATGATGACGTCATCTACATATGCTTCAACTGTCTTGTCGATCTGTTTCTCCACGCACGTTTGAATCATGTGTTGGTAGGTGGCACCGGTGTTTTTAAGTATGAAGGGCATAGTGTTGAAGCAGAACGACCCATATGGGGTTATGAATGTTGTTGCGGCTGTGTCGAACTCCTTCATTTTGATTTGATTGTATTCGGAGTATGCGTCGAGGAAACACAGTGAGTCGTGTACGGCTGTAGCATCAATAATCTGAGCGATGTGAGGGAGGGGAAATGGATCCTTAGGGCAGGCGTTGTTGAGGTCTTTGAAATCGACGCATAGGTGCCAGGATTTATCCTTCTTTGGCACCATCACCAGGTTTTATTTCTCTGATGAATCCGGCCTCGATTAACATGGCTCGCTCCTCCCCCATAGCTTGTCGTTTGGGTTTGGAAAAGCACCGCATGTTTGCTTGACCGGTTTATATCCCTTCAGTATATTTAGGCTATGTTCAGACAACCTACATGGGATTCCCGGCATATCAGAAGGGTGTCAGGCGAATATGTCCCAGTTCTCGCACAGGAACTCTCGTAGCGCGGTGTCAACCATTGGGTGCAGCTGTGCCCCGATGGATGCTGTCTTCTTGGGGTTCGTCGGGTGAACTTGAAATTTGACTATTTCATCTGCTGGTTTAAAGGAGGTGGATTTGGGTTGCTTGTCGAGGATCACGTCATCCCTATCCACCGTGGAGCGTAGTGTAGTTAACTCTTCGGTCGCGAGGGCTTCAGACAATGCCTCGAGGGCCAGGGCTGCGGTTTTGTTTTCGGCACGGAGTGTGATGTCCGGATCACTGGCAAGAGTGATAATACCATTAGGCCCGAGCATCTTTAGCTTCATGTATCTGTAATGAGGTATAGCTTGGAAGCGTGTAAATGCATGTCGCCCTAATAAGGCGTGATATCCACTATTGAAAGAGGCCACTTGGAAGGTTATCTCTTCGGACCGATAATTCTCCAGCGTGCCGAATACCAAGTCGAGTATGATTTTTCCTGTGAATCGTGCCTCCCAACTGGGAATAATTCCTCAGAAGGTCGTGCTACTTTGCTCAATGCGGCTCCTGTCTATTTCCATTTTGTTGAGAGTTTCCTCGTAAATGAGGTTTAGTCCACTGCCGTCATCCATGAGCACTTTGGTAAGCCAAAAGCCGTCCACGATTGAACTGAGGATCAAGGTGGCTGGTGCCCGGACTGTCCTAAATTTTGGTTCAACATCGACATTAAAAGTTATGGCCGTGTCATCCCAGGGGTTTATTGCTGCTACTTGGCAGACTTCAGCGAGGCCGCGGAGTGCCCTTTTGCTTCTATTGTTTGAGGCGAAAGTCTCAAAGACCGTCAGTACTCTGAGGATGCCGTCTTCCGTGGGGTGTTGCTCTGCAGTATTTTTGGTGTGGTGTGGTATCTTCGGACCGATAATTCTCCGGCGTGCCGAATACCGTGGGGTGTGGTATGGTATCCAACATGCTCTAAGGCTATGGGTTGGTATGGTATCCGGTGTTGTGTGTATTTTGCATGGCCTATCGAGCCATCCCTCCAGAACGGTTTCGCGCCCCGTAATTAGCTTTGATTTCTTTACTATTGGATCGAGTGACCCACGAGGGTGCATCCTTTTTGCCCGGACGAGGGGTTGAGTGGAAACTGGTGGCTCCCAGGGAGCTGCCTGAGTTTTCCAGGCGCTTTCCATTACGTAGTACTCATGTACTATGGTTGCCAAGTCAGCGAAGTGTAATATGTGACGGCGGTTAATGGTATTGAGGATTCCCTCGTTCGTGCAATTGTTGCAGAATAATGAGATTGCATCTTCGTCATGGCAATCTTTGATCTTGTCTTTGACAAGGAGGAATCTAGCCCAAAAGTGATGGACCGTTTCTTGAGGCTGCTGTCGTATGTACATAAGATTGCATGTATCTGGGTGGGTGGGTGGATTTAAGTCTGAACCCTGACCCAATTTGGGATCCGGATTTTGAGAAACTTCCGAACATAATAGTTCGGGCTCCGAGATATCAACTGATTTTTCAGGCCCGTTGTCCGATTCTAGGTTTGGGGGGCAGAGCGTGTTGTTCTGTAGACGGGTATCCGGCTCTTCAAGCCCGGAAATCCGAACCTAGTTCGTCCTCAATATAGAGGGAGAGTTGTTGTTTTGCTCCTCGATTACTGCTACCTGATGGGTGATCGGTGGAGATTTGATTCCTCTCTGATCGGGTTTAAGCCCAATCCGATCATAGTCTGTAGCGACCCCCAGGGTGGCGATGCGATCAAGGAGTTCGTTTAAAGACAACAACTCTGTCGGATCCATCCGTTTGGAGTGTTCGGAGTCAACACGGAGGCGATTTTCGATGACCCGAGAAGTCATCATTGGCTTGACGGCCGAATGGGTGGTCATGGTAAAGCCGGCCAGCCAGAGGTTTTGACCTGGGGCCAGGGCTCCTTTGGAGGTGATACTATCCTTGACAACAAGGCGAGCCATCAATCCTATCTTGGACGTCACAGCGGAACTCCCAATGAAAGCACCAATGTTGGTGTCAAAACCAGCGGATCTGAGGTAGGGGGTCCCGAACTATGCATCTAAGGTTGATGGTAACAGGAGGCGGGGAACACGATGTTTACCCAGGTTTGGGCCCTCTGTAGGGAGGTAATACCCTACTTCCTGCTTGATTGGTCTTGATGAATATGATTATTACAAGAGTTGATCTACCATGAGATCGTAATGGCTAAAACCCTAGAAGTCTAGCCTATATGATTATGATTTCCTCTACGGACTAAGCCCTCTGGTTTATATAGACACCGGAGAGGACTAGGGTTGTACAAAGTCGGTTATAGAGAAAGGAATCTTCATATCCGGGTGCCAAGCTTGCCTTCCACGCCAAGAATGTCCCATCCGGACAAGCTTGAGAGTCTTCGGTATTGTATCTTCACAGCCCATCAGTCCGGCCCATGTCAAAAGGCGGACGCCCGAGGACCCCTTAATCTAGGACTCCCTCAGCGACATCCCGCCTCCTCCAGCTCTAGCCCCCGGGGCGGCTCCTCCTCCTCCACCTCCGCCTCCGCCTCCGGCTAATGGCGCGATGCACGATGATGTCTACCCCACCCAGAACACGACCTAAGTTGTCTTCACCAGCCTAGGTGACGACAAGCATAGCGAGCGCCTGCTCCGGAAAGAAGTGAACACTGTCGTCCTGGACAAGCCGGACTACATGCATTGGTCGGATCGCATGATCACCTGGGGCCAAGAGGACCACCCAACCGTCATGCCTAACCCGGGCGGCTGCACCCTCGTCCTCGACCACACCATCGTCGCGCCCCGGCACACCTGCAAGTTTTCCCGGGTACTCATCGATGGCGGCAGTAGCATCAACATCGTCTACCGCGACACCATGACCAAGCTCGGACTCGAGGCCAGAGACTTGGAGCCGACCCAGACGATCTTCGACGGCATCGTGCCTGGCCTCTCCTATCCGATCGGCCGGATCCAGCTCGATGTCCTGTTTTAGACCCACAACCACTTCCGACGTGAGCCGCTGCTCTGGTTCAAGGTGGTGGACCTGTCCAGCGTGTACCACGCGCTGTTGGGCCAGCCCGCGCTCACCAAGTTCATGGCGGTCCCCCACTATGCCTACCTGAAGATGAAGCTGTCGGGTCCGAAGGGCCTCATCACTGTCACCAGTGATTACTGCAAGTCCCTGGAGTGCGCCCAAGCCGACGCCAGACTGGCCGAGTGGCTGGTCATAGCCGAGGAGCAGCGCCAGCTCGACCGAATCGTTGCTCTGGCCAACGAGGTCCCAGCCGTGTCGGATTCGGCCAAGAAGCCAGCCGACGAAGCCTTGTTCCAGCCCTCCAAGGAGACCAAGAGAGTCAAGCTGAACCCGGAAGACTTCGGCTGCAGCAAGTACGTCATCGTGGGCACCTGCCTTGACAGCAAATAGGAAGGCGAGCTCGTCGACTTCCTCCGTGAGAATCAGGATATCTTCACATGGACCCCAAAGGACATGTCGGGTATTCCGAGGAAGTACGCCGAGCACAAACTCCACGTCCACAAGGACACCAAGCCTGTCCGTCAACCCCTATGTTGTTTTTTTAAGAGAAGAGAAGAACCATCGAGGAAGAGGTCGCCAAGCTTTTGGTGGCCTGCTTCATCATGGAAGTGTTTCACCCCGAGTGGCTGGCCAACCTAGTCCTCGACCTGAAGAAGATCAAGACCTGGTGCATGTGTATCGACTACACCAGCCTGAACAAGGCCTGCCCCAAGGATCCGTTCGCCCTCCCGCGGATCGATCAAGTCATCGACTCCACCGCCGGCTGTGAGCTCCTGTCCTTCCTGGATGCTTACTCTGGCTATCACCAAATAAAGCTGGACCTGGCCGACGCCCTGAAGACATCCTTCATCATGCATTTTGGGGCATATTGCTACATCACCATGTCGTTCGGCTTGAAGAATGTCGATGCCATCTTCCAGCGCTGCATGCAGAAATGCCTGCTGCCGCAACTCGGCTGCAATATCCACGTCTACATGGACGGCATCATGGTGAAGACCAAGCATCACCTCACGCTCCTGGAGGACCTAAAGGAAACCTTTGCCAACCTGCGCGAGTACCAGGTCAAGCTCAACTCGGAGAAGTGCATTTTCGGCGTGCCGGCCGGAAAGCTACTCGGCTTCCTTGTCTCGGAGCGCATCATTAAGGCAAACCCGGAGAATATCAAGGCCATAGAGCGCATGCGCTAGCCGGCTCGGCTGTGCGATGTCCAGAAGTTCACCGGCTACTTGGCCTCGGTTAGTCGGTTTCTTAGCCGGCTGGGCAAGAGGGCCTTGCCCCTATATCAGCTGATGAAGAAGACGATGCCGTTCGAGTGGAACGACCAGGCTGATGAAGCTTTCCGGGACCTCAAGCGCATGCTCTCCACCATGCCCGTCCTGGCCGCATCGACCAAGAAGGATCCGCTGCTGCTCTACATAGCCGCCAGCTCATGGTCGGTCAGCACGGTTGAGGGAGTCCCGGAATAGGGGTGTCCGGATGACCGGACTATGACCTTTGGCCGGACTCCCAGACTATGATGATACAAGATTGAAGACTTCATCCCGTGTCCGGATAGGACTTTCCTTGGCATGGAAGGCAAGCTTGGCGATACGATATGTAGATCTCCTCCCATTGTAACTGACTCTGTGTAACCCTAGCCCTCTCCGGTGTCTATATAAACCGGAGAGTTTTAGTCCGTAGGACGAACAACAATCATACCATAGGCTGGCTTCTAGGGTTTAGCCTCTCTGATCTCGTGGTAGATCTACTCTTGAACTACCCATATCATCAATATTAATCAAGCAGGAGTAGGGTTTTACCTCCATCGAGAGGGCCCAAACCTAGGTAAAAACATCGTGTCCCTTGTCTCCTGTTACCATCCACCTAGACACACAGTTCGGGACCCCCTACCCAAGATCCGCTGGTTTTGACACCGACATTCATTCTTTCATTGAGAGTTCTGTTGGAAATATGCCATAGAGGCAATAATAAAAGGATTATTATTATATTTCCTTGTTCATGATAATTGTGTTTTATTCATGCTATAATTGTATTATCCGAAAATCGTAATACACGTGTGAATAATTAGACCACAACATGTCCCTAGTGAGCCTCTAGTTGACTAGCTCGTTGGTCAACGGATAGTCATGGTTTCCTGACTATGGACATTGGATGTCAT
This sequence comes from Triticum aestivum, assembly GCF_018294505.1. Classification (NCBI taxonomy): domain Eukaryota; kingdom Viridiplantae; phylum Streptophyta; class Magnoliopsida; order Poales; family Poaceae; genus Triticum; species Triticum aestivum. The sequence goes on from NC_057801.1 coordinate 660,703,175, forward strand.
TGACAATGGGATCACATCATTAGGAGAATGATGTGATGGACAAGACCCAATCCTAAGCATAACACAAGGTCGTGTAGTTCGTTTTGCTAGAGCTTTTCCAATGTCAAGTATCTCTTCCTTAGACCATGAGATCGTGTAACTCCCGGATACCGTAGGAGTGCTTTGGGTGTACCAAACGTCACAACGTAACTGGGTGACTATAAAGGTGCACTACAGGTATCTCCGAAAGTGTCTGTTGGGTTGACACGGATCGAGACTGGGATTTGTCACTCCGTATGACGGAGAGGTATCTCTAGGCCCACTCGGTAATGCATCATCATAATGACATCAAAGTGACCAAGTGTTTGGTCACGGGATCATGCATTACGGTACGAGTAAAGTGACTTGCTGGTAATGAGACTGAACGAGGTATTGGGATACCGACGATCGAGTCTCGGGCATGTAACGTACCGATTGACAAAGGGAATTGTATACGGGGTTGATTGAATCCTCGACATCGTGGTTCATCTGACGAGATCATCGAGGAGCATGTGGGAGCCAACATGGGTATCCAGATCCCGCTGTTGGTTATTGACCGAAGAGCCATCTCGGTCATGTCTGCATGTCTCCCGAACCCGTAGGGTCTACACACTTAAGGTTCGGTGACGCTAGGGTCATTAGGAAGACTTGTATGTGATTACCGAATGTTGTTCGGAGTCCCGGATGATATCTCGGACGTCACGAGGAGTTCTGGAATGGTCCGGAGGTGAAGATTTATGGGAAGTTGTCATACGGACACCGGAAAGTTTCGGGGGCATATCGGTATTATACCGAGGCCACCGGAGGGGTTCCCGGGGTCCACCGGGAGGGGCCACCCCTCTCGGAGGGCCTCATGGGCCGCAAGGGTCAGGGAACCAGCCCCTGGAGGGCTGGGCGCCCCTCCCCTTGGGCCCATGCGCCTAGGGTTGGGGGGGAACCCTAGTGGGGGCGCCCCCCTTGCTTGGGGGGCAAGCTCCCCTCCCTGGCTGCCGCCCCCCCCTCTAGATCTCATCTAGAGGGGGCCGGCCCCCTTCCCCTTCCCCTATAAATAGAGGGGCGAGGGGAGGGTTGAACACCTGATCCAAGGCGCAGCCCCTCCCCTCCCCAACACCTCTCCTCCTCCGTTGAGTGCTTGGCGAAGCCCTGTCGGAGTACTGCCTCTCCACCATCATCACGCCGCCATGCTGCTGCTGGAGCCTTCTTCCTCAACCTCTCCTTCCCCCTTGCTGGATCAAGAAGGAGGAGACATTGTCCGCTCCGTACGTGTGTTGAACGCGGAGGTGCTGTCCGTTCAGTACTTGGTCATCGGTGATTTGGATCACGGCGAGTACGACTCCATCATCCCCGTTCCCTCGAACGCTTCCGCACGCGATCTACAAGTGGTATGTAGATGCAATCTCTCTCCCATGACTCGTTGCTTAGATGAACTCATAGATGGATCTTCGTGAAATCATAGAAATGTTTTTAATTTTCTGCAACGTTCCCCAGCAGTGGCATCATGAGCTAGGTCTATGCGTAGTTCTCTATTGCACGAGTAGAACACAATTTTGTTGTGGGTGTAGATCTTGTCAACTTTCTTGCCGCTACTAGTCTTATTTTGCTTCAGCAGTATTGTGGGATGAAGCGGCCCGGACCGACCTTACACATATGCTTACGTGAGACAGGTTCCACCGACCGACATGCACTAGTTGCATAAGGTGGCTAGCGGGTGTCTGTCTCTCCCACTTTAGTTGGAGCGGATTCGATGAAAAGGGTCCTTATGAAGGGTAAATAGAAGTTGACAAAATCACGTTGTGCTTATTCGTAGGTAAGAAAACGTTCTTGCTAGAACCCAATTGCAGCCACGTAAAAGATGCAACAACAATTAGAGGACGTCTAACTTGTTTTTGCAGCAATTGTCATGTGATGTGATATGGCCAGAAGTTGTGATGAATGATGAATGATATATTGTGATGTATGAGATCATGTTCTTGTAATAGGAATCACGACTTGCATGTCGATGAGTATGACAACCGGCAGGAGCCATAGGAGTTGTCTTTATTTTTGTATGACCTGCGTGTCATTGAAGAACGCCATGTAAATTACTTTACTTTATTGCTAAACGCGTTAGCCATAGAAGTAGAAGTAGTCATTCGCGTGACAACTTCATGAAGACACGATGATGGAGATCATGATGATGGAGATCATGGTGTCATGCCGGTGACGAAGATGATCATGGAGCCCCGAAGATGGAGATCGAAGGAGCTATATGATATTGGCCATATCATGTCACTATATTATATAATTGCATGTGATGTTTATTATGTTTATGCATCTTGTTTACTTAGAACGACGGTAGTAAATAAGATGATCCCTTATAATAATTTCAAGAAAGTGTTCCCCCTAACTGTGCGCCGTTGCTAAAGTTCGTCGTTTCGAAGCACCACGTGATGATCGGGTGTGATAGATCCTTACGTTCACATACAACGGGTGTAAGACAGTTTTACACATGCAGAAACACTTAGGGTTAACTTGACGAGCCTAGCATGTCCAGACATGGCCTCGGAACACAAGAGACCGAAAGGTCGAACATGAGTCATATGGAAGATACGATCAACATGGAGATGTTCACCGATGATGACTAGTCCATCTCACATGATGATCGGACACGGCCTAGTCGACTCAGATCGTGTAACACTTAGATGACTAGAGGGATGTCAATCTGAGTGGGAGTTCATTAAATAATTTGATTAGATGAACTTAATTATCATGAACTTAGTCTAAAGTCTTTGCAAAAATATGTCTTGTAGATCAAATGGCCAACGCTCATGTCAACATGAACTTCAACGCGTTCCTAGAGAAAACCAAGCTGAAAGATGATGGCAGCAACTATTCGGACTGGGTCCGGAACCTGAGGATCATCCTCATAGCAGCCAAGAAAGATTATGTCCTAGATGCACCGCTAGGTGAAGCACCCATCCCAGAGAACCAAGACGTTATGAACACTTGGCAATCACGTGATGATGATTACTCCCTCATTCAGTGTGGCATGCTTTATAGCTTAGAACCGGGGCTCCAAAAGCGTTTTGAGTGACACGGAGCATATGAGATGTTCGAAGAGCTGAAAATGGTTTTTCAAGCTCATGCTCGGGTCGAGAGATATGAAGTCTCCGACAAGTTCTATAGTTGTAAGATGGAGGAAAACAGTTCTGTCAGTGAGCACATACTCAAAATGTCTGGGTTGCACATCCGCCTGTCCCAGCTGGAGATCAACCTCCTGGATGAGGCGGTCATTGACAGAGTCCTTCAGTCGCTCCCACCGAGCTACAAGAGCTTTGTGTTGAACTACAATATGCAGGGGATGGTGAATACCACTCCTGAAGTATTTTCAATGCTGAAGTCAGCAGAGGTTGAAATCAAGAAAGAACATCAAGTGTTGATGGTCAATAAGACCACTAAGTTCAAGAAGGGCAAGGGTAAGAAGAACTTCAAGAAGGACGGCAAAGATGTTGCCGCGCCCGGTAAGCCAGTTGCCGGGAAGATGTCAAAGAATAGACCCAAGCCTGAGACTGAGTGCTTTTATTGCAAAGGGAAGGGTCACTAGAAGCGGAACTGCCCCAAATACTTAGCGGACAAGAAGGCCGGCAACACTAAAGGTATATTTGATATACATGTAATTGATGTGTACCTTACCAGTACTCGTAGTAACTCCTGGGTATTTGATACTGGTGCCGTTGCTCATATTTGTAACTCACAGCAGGAGCTGCGGAATAAGCGGAGACTGGCGAAGGACGAGGTGACGATGCGCGTCGGGAATGGTTCCAAGGTCGATGTGATCACCGTCGACACGCTACCTCTACATTTACCCACGGGATTAGTTTTAAACCTCAATAATTGTTATTTAGTGCCAAGTTTGAACATGAACATTGTATCTGGATCTCGTTTGATGCGAGATGGCTACTCATTTAAATCCGAGAATAATGGTTGTTCTATTTATATGAGAGATATGTTTTATGGTCATGCCCCAATTGTCAGTGGTTTATTCTTAATGAATCTCGAACGTAATGTTACACATATTCATAGTGTGAATACCAAAAGATGTAAAGTTGATAACGATAGTCCCACATACTTGTGGCACTGCCGCCTTGGTCACATAGGTGTCAAGCGCATGAAGAAGCTCCATACTGATGGACTTTTAGAGTCTCTCGATTATGAATCATTTGACACGTGCGAACCATGCCTCATGGGTAAAATGACCAAGACTCCGTTCTCCTTAACAATGGAGCGAGTAACCAACTTATTGGATATCATACATACCGATGTGTGCGGTCCAATGAGCGTTGAGGCTCGTGGAGGATATCGTTATGTTCTCACTCTCACTGGTGACTTAAGTAGATATGGGTATGTCTACTTTATGAAACACAAGTCTGAGACCTTTGAAAAGTTCAAGGAATTTCAGAATGAGGTAGAGAATCAACGTGACCGAAAGATAAAGTTCCTACGATCAGATCCTGGAGGAGAATATTTAAGTCACGAATTTGGTACACACTTAAGGAAATGTGGAATTGTTTCACAACTCACGCCGCCTGGAACACCTCAGCGTAACGGTGTGCCCGAACGTCGTAATCGCACTCTATTGGATATGGTGCGATCTATGATGTCTCTTACCGATTCACCCCTATCATTTTGGGGATACGCTCTAGAGACAGCTACATTCACTTTAAATAGGGCACCATCTAAATCCGTTGAGACGACACCATATGAATTATGGTTTGGTAAGAAACCTAAGCTGTCGTTTCTAAAAGTTTGGGGATGCGATGCTTATGTCAAGAAACTTCAACCTGAAAAGCTCGAACCCAAGTCGGAAAAATGCGTCTTCATAGGATACCCTAAGGAAACCATTGGGTATACCTTCTACCTTAGATCCGAAGGCAAGATCTTTGTTGCCAAGAACGGATCCTTTCTGGAAAAAGAGTTTCTCTCGAAAGGAGTAAGTGGGAGGAAAGTAGAACTCGATGAAGTACTACCTCTTGAACCGGAAAGTAGTGCAGCTCAGGAAAATGTTCCTATGGTGCCTACACCAACTGGAGAGGAAATTAATGATGATGATCAAGGTACTTCGGATCAAGTTGCTACTGAACTTCGTAGGTCCACGAGGACACGTTCCACACCAGAGTGGTATGGCAACCCTGTCCTGGAAATCATGTTGTTAGACAATGGTGATCCTTCGAACTATGAAGAAGCGATGGCGGGCCCAGATTCCAACAAATGGCTTGATGCCATGCAATCCGAGATAGAATCCATGTGTGAAAAGAAAGTATGGAATTTGACTGACTTGCCCGATGATCGGCGAGCGATAGAAAACAAATGGATCTTCAAGAAGAAGACGAACGCGGATGGTAATGTCACCATCTATGAAGCTCGACTTGTCGCTAAGGGTTATCGGCAAGTTCAAGGGATTGACTACGATGATACTTTCTCTCCCGTAGCGAAGCTTAAATCCGTCTAAATCATGTTAGCAATTGCCGCATACTATGATTATGAGATATGGCAGATGGACGTCAAAACGGCATTCCTTAACGGTTATCTTAAGGAAGAGCTGTATATGATGCAGCCGGAAGGTTTTGTCGATCCTAAGAATGCTAACAAAGTATGCAAGCTCCAGCGATCCATTTATGGGCTGGTGCAAGCATCTCGGAGTTGGAACATTCGCTTTGATGAGATGATCAAAGCGTTTGGGTTTATGCAGGCTTATGGAGAAGCCTGCGTTTACAAGAAAGTGAGTGGGAGCTCTGTAGCATTTCTCATATTATATGTAGATGACATACTTTTGATGGGAAATGATATAGAATTCTTGGACAGCATTAAGGCCTACTTGAATAAGTCTTTTTCAATGAAGGACCTTGGAGAAGCTGCTTACATATTAGGCATCAAGATCTATAGGGATAGATCGAGACGCCTCATAGGTCTTACACAAAGCACATACCTTGATAAGATTTTGAAGAAGTTCAAAATGGATCAGTCCAAGAAAGGGTTCTTGCCTGTACTGCAAGGTGTGAGATTGAGCTCGGCTCAATGCCCGACCACGGCAAAAGATAAAGAACAGATGAGTGTCATCCCCTATGCCTCAGCCATAGGATCTATTATGTATGCCATGCTGTGTACCAGACCAGATGTAAACCTTGCCGTAAGTTTGGTAGGAAGGTACCAAAGTAATCCCGGCAAGGAACACTGGACAGCGGTCAAGAATACCCTGAAGTACCTGAAAAAGACAAAGGACATGTTTCTCATTTATGTAGGTGACGAAGAGCTCATCGTAAAGGGTTACGTCGATGCTAGCTTCGACACAGATCTGGATGACTCTAAGTCACAAACCGGATACGTGTATATGTTGAATGGTGGGGCAGTAAGCTGGTGCAGCTGCAAGCAGAGTGTCGTGGCGGGATCTACATGTGAAGCGGAGTACATGGCAGCCTCGGAGGCAGCGCATGAAGCAATTTGGGTGAAGGAGTTCATCACCGACCTAGGAGTCATACCCAATGCATCGGGGCTGATCAAACTCTTCTGTGACAACACTGGAGCTATTGCCCTTGCCAAGGAGCCCAGGTTTCACAAGAAGACCAGGCACATCAAGCGTCGTTTCAACTCCATCTGTGAAAATGTTCAAGATGGAGACATAGATATTTGCAAAGTACATACGGATCTGAATGTCGCAGATCCGTTAACTAAACCTCTTACGCGAGCAAAACATGATCAACACCATAACTCTTTGGGTGTTCGATTCATCACAATGTAACTAGATTATTGACTCTAGTGCAAGTGGGAGACTGTTGGAAATATGCCCTAGAGGCAATAATAAAAGGATTATTATTATATTTCCTTGTTCATGATAATTGTCTTTTATTCATGCTATAATTGTATTATCCGGAAATCGTAATACACGTGTGAATACTTAGACCACAACATGTCCCTAGTGAGCCTCTAGTTGACTAGCTCGTTGGTCAACGGATAGTCATGGTTTCCTGACTATGGACATTGGATGTCATTGACAACGGGATCACATCATTAGGAGAATGATGTGATGGACAAGACCCAATCCTAAGCATAGCACAAGATCGTGTAGTTCGTTTTGTTAGAGCTTTTCCAATGTCAAGTATCTCTTCCTTAGACAATGAGATCGTGTAACTCCTGGATACCGTAGGAGTGCTTTGGGTGTACCAAACGTCACAATGTAACTGGGTGACTATAAAGGTGCACTACAGGTATCTCTGAAAGTGTCTGTTGGGTTGACATGAATCGAGACTAGGATTTGTCACTCCGTATGACGGAGAGGTATCTCTGGGCCCACTCGGTAATGCATCATCATAATGAGCTCAAAGTGACCAAGTGTTTGGTCACGGGATCATCCATTACGGTACGAGTAAAGTGACTTGCCGGTAACGAGACAGAACGAGGTATTGGGATACCAACGATCGAGTCTCGGGCATGTAACATACCGATTGACAAAGGGAATTGTATACGGGGTTGATTGAATCCTCGACATCGTGGTTCATCCGATGAGATCATCGAGGAGCATGTGGGAGCCAACATGGGTATCTAGATCCCCTTGTTGGTTTTGACCGGAGAGCCATCTCGGTCATGTCTGCATGTCTCCCGAACCCGTAGGGTCTACACACTTAAGGTTCGGTGACGCTAGGGTTATTAGGAAGACTTGTATGTGATTACCGAATGTTGTTCGGAGTCCCGGATGAGATCCTGGATGTCACGAGGAGTTCCGGAATGGTCTGGAGGTGAAGATTTATATATGGGAAGTTGTCATACGGACACCGGAAAGTTTCGGGGGCATATCGGTATTGTTCCGGGGCCACCGGAGGGATTCCGGGGGTCCACCGGGAGGGGCCACCCCTCTCGGAGGGCCTCATGGCCGCAAGGGGCAGGTAACCAGCCCCTGGAGGGCTGGGCGCCCCCCCTGGGCCCATGCGCCTAGGGTTGGGGGGAACCCTAGTGGGGGCGCCCCCCTTGCTTGGGGGGCAAGCTCCCCTCCCTGGCAGCCCCCCCTCTAGATCTCTTCTAGAGGGGGCCGGCCCCCTTCCCCGATAAATAGAGGGGCGCGGGGAGGGCTTAACACCTGATCCAAGGCGCAGCCCCTCCCCTCCCCAACACCTCTCCTCCTCCGTTGAGTGTTGGGCGAAGCCCTGTCGGAGTACTGCCTCTCCACCATCATCACACCGTCGTGCTGCTGCTGGAGCCTTCTTCCTCGACCTCTCCTTCCCCCTTGCTGGATCAAGAAGGAGGAGACATCGTCCGCTCCGTATGTGTGTTGAACGCGGAGGTGATGTCCATTCAGCACTTGGTCATCGGTGATTTGGATCACGGCGAGTACGACTCCATCATCCCCGTTCCCTTGAACGCTTCCGCACGCGATCTACAAGTGGTATGTAGGTGCAATCTCTCTCCCATGACTCGTTGCTTAGATGAACTCATAGATGGATATTGGTGAAACCATAGAAAAATTTTTAATTTTCTGCAACGTTCCCCAACAAGTTCCACTGTGTCGTCGCCATCAGGAAGGATGCCACATCCCGTCTTTAAAGACGGCACTCTTGCTAAAGGAGCTTTGGCTCTCGGCCAAACTCTCCGGCTAGGCGGTTTTCTTATGACCACCTGTTCGGCCGTCGCGCCGACGATGAATTCTTGGGTCATCAAAAGCGATCTCCACATCGACTCGGAACTCGCCGAGCAGTTAGATCCGATGGAGCTCTCTTCCTTAAACGAGCTCTTGGATCGCATCGCCGCCCCGGGAGTCAGGACAGACTACGATCAGATTGGGATTAAACCCGATCCAAGAGAAATTGACTCTCCCCAGGTCACCCACCACATTGCAGTGGTGGAGGAACAATGCGGCGAATCCATACCCATCTTAAGGACCAAATATGTCTGGATTCCCGATCCCCACAAGCCGGATACCCGCGGAGGGGAGGACGTCACTCAACCCTTGAACCTAAAGTTAGGCAGCAGACTAGATTCATTGGACAGCATCCAAGAACCCAAGCTTCCGAATTCGGAAACTCCTTGGCCCCTGAGCCTCAGATCGGGCGAGGTTCCGGATTTAACTCCACCCGCCCACCCTAACATAATGGATCTATCCCAAGTTCGGTACGATCCCACAGAAACAGTACATCATTATTGGGCCAGATTCCTCCTGGTTATGAACATGATAGAGGACTGCCGCGAGGAGGATGCAATTTCATCCTTCTGCAATAATTGCACGGACATTGGAATCCTCAACGCCATAAGTCGCCGTGATATTACACGCTTCACTGACTTGGCATCCATGGTACGAAAATACTGTGTGATGGAAAGAGTCCGGAAAACCGAAATAAAATTCTAGGACGATCCGGCCCTGAATACAACCCCAGTCCAAAATAAAAGGGCGCATTATCGCCATGCACAAGGGTTAATCACCAAAAAACAAAAACCCTCTATAGGGTATGGAACCGTACTGGAGGGATGGCTCAATGGACCCTGTAAAATTCATAGTATAGAGGGCGTCACACCAACTCATAGCCTTAGAGCATGTTGGATACACCGGCAGGTGGCCAGAAGTGGCAAGGAGCTTCTAACTCCATAATCCGCAGAGCACCACCCCAGGAATACCAGTACGGTATCAACAGTCTTCGAGACTTTCGCATCAAACAATGTGCGGAAACGAACACTCCGCGGCCTTACCAAAGTCTACCAGGTAGCAACAATAAACCCATGGAGTGACACGGCTATTACATTTAATGCCAGTGACAAACCTAAATTCCGAACAGCTCGAGCACCAGCCGCATTGGTCCTCAGTCCGATAGTGGACGGCTTTCGACTTACCAAGGTACTCATGGACGGTGGCAGAGGATTGAACCTCATTTATGAGGAAACCCTTCAAAAAAAAGGAAATAGACTGGAGCCGCATTGAGCGAAGCAACACAACCTTTAGAGGAATAATCCCCAGTCGGGAAGCGTGCTGTACAGGAAAAATCACACTGGATGTGGTGTTCGGCACGCTGGATAATTACAGGTCCGAGGAGGTCACATTTCAAGTGGCCCCGTTCAGCAGCGGATACCACGCTCTGTTAGGGCGAGAGGCATTCACAATTTTTCAAGCTATACCCCATTACGGGTACATGAAGCTCAAAATGCCCGGACCCAACGGAATCATCACTCTTGCTAGTGACCCGTACATAGCACTCCGCGCCGAAAACAAGACAGCCGCACTGGCCCTTGAGGCATTATTCGAAGCCCTAGCGGCCGAGGAACTAACTGCGCTGCGCTCCACGGTGGACAGGGACGACGTCATACTCGACAAAAGATCCAAGTCCACCTCCTTTAAACCGGTAGACGAACTAGTCAAATTTCAAGTCCATCCAACGGACCCTACAAAAATGGCCTCCATCGGGGCACAATTAAACCCTGATGTAGACGCCGCACTACGAGAATTCCTACGCGAAAATTGGGACGTCTTTGCCTGGCACCGTTCAGACATGCCAGGAATTCCACGCAGGCTGGCCGAGCACAGCCTAAACATCCCAAAAGGATTCAAGCCTGTTAAGCAGGCTCTTCGGCGTTTCTCCGTACCTAATAGACAAGCCATGGGAGAGGAGCTAGCAAAACTACTGGAAGCTGGATTCATCAGAGATATAAAACATCCGGACTGGCTAGCAAACCTGGTGATGGTACCAAAGAAGGACAAATCCTGGTGCCTATGCATCGATTTCAAGGACCTCAACAAGGCTTGCCCAAAGGATCCCTTCCCCCTCCCCCGCATTGATCAAATCATCGACACTACCGCAGGACACGATTCATTGTGTTTCCTTGACGCATACTCTGGCTACCATCAAATTAAGATGGCAGAGCCAGACCAAGCCGTAACGGCATGTATCACCCCATACGGCCCATTCTGCTTCAACACAATGCCCTTCAAGCTCAAAAACGTCGGCGCAACATATCAGCGCATGATTCAGACATGTCTGGCCAACCAGATCGGCAAAACAGTTGAAGCATACGTGGATGACGTGGTCGTCAAAACCAAGCATGTCGAAACTCTAATAGACGGCTTGAGGCTCACGTTCGATAACCTCCGAACATATGACATCAAGCTTAACCCAGAAAAACGCGTTTTCGGCGTACCAGCCGGAAAGCTCTTGGGCTTCATTGTATCCGGTAGAGGAATTGAAGCAAACCCAGCCAAGATCCGAGCTCTGTCACAATTGGATATTCCAAAGGACCTCAAACAAATACAAAAATTGACTGGATGCATGGCGGCTCTAAGCCGCTTCATCTCCCACTTGGGAGAAAAGGCATTACCCCTTTATCGCCTCCTCCGGCGCACCGAACACTTCGAGTGGATGGATGCTGCCATGGCCGGACTTGAAGAAATAAAAGCCATATTGGCAACAAACCCGGTCCTGGCCGCGTCTAACATCGGCGAACCAATGCTTTTATACATTGCGGCAACTCATCAAGTTGTGAGCGCAGTGCTCGTCATTGAACGAGAAACGGACGGACACAAATTCCCCCTTCAAAAACCAGTCTACTATGTGTCCACTGTCCTCACTCCATGCAAGTCACGGTACCCGCATTACCAAAAGATAGCGTACGCAGTGTTCATGGCGTCCCGGAAGCTACGACATTACTTTCAAGAATGTTCAATAACATTAGCCTCTGAAGTGCCTCTTAATGATATTATAAACAACCGCGACGTGACGGGCCGGATTGCCAAATGGGCCATTGAGCTCCTCCCGTTCGACATAACCTATAAGCCATGGCGAGCTATCAAGTCGCAAGTTTTGGCCGACTTTGTTGCTGAATGGACTGAAGCCGAACTCCCTAAAGAGTACGACACATATTCCAACTGGATCATGCACTTCGACGGCTCCAAAATGCTAGCTGGTCTGGGGGTTGGCGTCGTTCTGACGTCCCCAACAGGAGATAGAGTTCAATATGTACTCCAGATAATGCATACGGACTCTAACAATGCAGCCGAATACGAGGCCCTTCTACATGCTCTCCGGATGGCAGTCTTCATGGGCATTCAACGCCTAGAGGTGCGTGGGGATTCGAACCTCGCGATATCCCAAATAAATGGAGACTTTGATGCCAAGGATCCGAAAATGGCAGCTTATCGCCATGTCGTCCTAAAAATGTCAGCTCGGTTCGAGGGGCTCGAATTTCACCATATAGCTCGGGAAAATAATCAGGCAGCAGACGTCTTGGCACGCATCGGTGCAAAGCGCGATGCAGTCCCCCCCAACATTTTCCTGGAGATGCTATTCAAGCCATCCGTCTAATGGGAAGGGGAGTCCGGCAATAACAACCCGGACTCAGCCGCACCACTTGACACCGAACATTCTGACACAACGGGAGGCTCTGCCAACGAAGTAACATCCTCAGCCCACATAATAATGGCAGTCATTGCCCCATGGACAGAACCATTCTTAGCCTATCTAACTAGGCAAGAACTCCTCGAGGACCAAAACGAGGCACGCTGCATAGTGCGGCGATCTAAAGCCTACAAAGTCAATGAAGGAGAGCTTTATAGGAAAAGCACCACCGGAGTCCTTCAAAGGTGTATCTCCGAAGAGGAAGGGAAGACCCTTCTGGCTGAAATTCATGCCGGACTAGGCGGGCACCACGCCGCAGCCCAGGACCTCGTAAGAAAGGCCTTCCGTACTGGACTTTATTGGCCTACGGCCCGGACAGATGCTCAGGATTTATTCCAACGATGCATCGGCTACCAATTATTCACTAACGGTCAAGTCGAGTGGGCAAATGGTCTAATCATGAGCGGCATCAAACCCAGACTAGTGCGGTCCCTCAAGGAATCTAACACACACTGGGTAGAGGATCTCGACTCCGTACTCTGGGGGCTGTGGACCACGCTGAACCGCACTACCGAATTTACACCATTTTTATGGTATACGGCGCAGAGGCAGTTCTGCCCTGCGACATAATTCATGACTCACCTCGCGTGTGCATGTACGAAGAAAGAGAAGCCGAACTCGATCGGCAGGACAGTTTGGACGCATTGGAGGAGGAGCGCGACGTGGCAAAAGCTCGTTCCGCATTCTATCAACAGCAGGCTCGAAGATATCAAAGCAGAGAAGTACGGGCCAAAACATACAATGGTGGCGAATTAGTTCTACGCCTGCCGGACAAGAAAAAGGACAAACTGAAGCCCAAATGGGAAGGTCCCTTCATAATCGACCATGTCCTGACTGGTGGAGCGTACTGTCTGCGAAATGCATCGGATAACTGACCCATGGAACGCAGCACGCCTACGAAGATTCTATGCCTAGCGCCGGACTCTGTGTTCGTCTCCTTCCTCTGTCTATTTTTTACACATTAGTTGCCTTATATTTCTCTCCTTCTCCCTCCTTTTTTCTTCCAAGCCTTTAAGGGCTCGCTTGCGCATTGTTCGCACATAATTGACGCGCTACCCGCGCTCATGATACCTGGGGGCTTCTTTACCAGAAGCTTGTATATACGGGCCTCATGCCCAACACATGTGTCACACTTCCGCATGTAACTTTTATTCACCATTATATGCATCGATATGACTCAGCCAAGCTGGGTTGCCTGGCTCATGTGCTTACCCCTACGTTCCCGATTGTTCGGCTAGGTGGTAAAGGGAGCACCTCTGCGACTGTTGCTGCCGGGTCAGCTGGATGTGTACCTCAGACTGGGTGAAGCCGAAAGCTAGCGTTCTTAAGGGAATATTCGGTCGGTGAACTAAAAGATGATTTTTCACTTGTTTATTTATCCGCCCCCAGATGCTTTTCTGCTTTTTTCGCAGTCCGGACATGCACTTTAGGGCATGCCTCCCAGGGAAAGGAACCCCTGATGGAACTATTCTCCCTAGAAGATGTTTCTTACTAACCATGTAATATAACATAACTAGTTGGGCACTTGTCTGCTAAAGCACTAATGACCACTATGCCTGGTCTCCATGCATGCCCCGGTTCTTACATAACCGAGAGGGTATTCGGACACACTCCAGACTATTGGGTCCAGAGGTTGAAGCTAAAAGGTCCGCTGTCAGGACCCCGATCCTAAGTCACACCGATCTAGCATGTAACACATCATATCACTTTGCGGCCTCACGCACGGTATTCCCACGGGTGCCACCTTACCTGGCCCGGGACCGTTTGCGCCTTTTGGCTTACGTATATGATAGTGCCGCTAGCATCCATATGACAAAGAACCCGGGCTGACATGGCTAGTCGTGAACCCAAAGTGGCACTAACTTACAGGGACAGGCATACATGACCCAACAACGAACGTGTCGGTCATCAGCGAGTGAATCCACGCTGTAGCACTGGGCTAGCAGGACTCCGGTGAACCGGGCTGTAGCGGGCTAACAGGACTCCAGAATTCATCGCGTGACATTTCCCCGAGGGGACAGACACAGGAACGAAGAAGGACACATGCCGGCCAGCCTAAGTGTTCCGGAGCAGTTAGCAAGCTACCATGGCTCAGTGGAAACACTAGGAGACATTTCCCGGTAAGAGAGGCTACTAAGGATAAACAACTAGATAGTCAGATCCCACACATACCAAGCATTTCAATAACATACACACAGTATGCTCGATATGTGCAAATACAACATGGCATCACAACATGACTCTACAACTCAAGCATTTTATTCAATAGGCTCCGAGGAGCGAGATATTACAATCATGGGTCTCATGACCCAACATTCAGAGCAAACAAGTCAAGCACAAGCGGAAGCTTAACATGTCTGAGTACAGACATCTACAAAAGAAAAAGGCTGAGAAGCCTGACTGTCTGTCAGATCCTGCCGAGGGCACAAGATCGTAGCTGAGGTAACAAGCTAAACATCGAAGTCCATGCAGTACTACTAGCTGAAGTCTCTCTTCAAAAACATAAATTAAGCAACGTGAGTACAAATGTACCCAGCAAGACTTACATCAGATCTAACTACATATGCATCATTATCAACAAGGGGATGGTGGGGTTTAACTGCAGCAAGCCAGCTTTGACTCGGTGGCTATCCTGAACTACGACTGCAAGTAACTCTTTTGAGGTGGCGCACACGAGTCCACATATTCACCATATCAATACACCACTATGGATCTGCTCCCGTCTCCCTACGAGAACGCCATCCATAGCATTCACTTATCTTGCGTATTTTAGAGTATCCACTTTCACTTGTCTATGAACTGTACAGGCAACCCAGAAGTCCTTTACCGCGGACACGGCTATTTGAATAGATAATGTTAACCCTGCAGGGGTGTACTTCTTCACACACGCTCTCACCACTTACCGCCGTTTACACGACATGTACTCGGCAACCTTCAAGCGAAAGCCTAGTGAGGGTGTCCGCCACGACCTGACTAACCACACAAGTCTCTCATCCAGGTTTATCGCCTATTCAGGTTCCATCCGCAAGGAGATCTGGCCGGGGTGTCGCTCACGACCCCAAACGATCTGTGCAGGGTTCCCAAGCCCACCTCGACGGGTGGATCTACGCTTGGTACACCGTGCCATGGTGCCTAGTCTGTCCAAAGCCCACCTGTACCGGGTGCCACTTGGTAGACTACTAACACTACCTACAAACACCATAAACTAGTTGCAACTCGTGGACAGAGATCAAGTTGATTAATAAGTTGAGAGGGGCACTTAAGCATTCCAATGCGTGGTAGTAGCTGGTCATGGATCACAAACACAGAACTCAGTTCCTGAGGACGGCTGCAATGAGACAACCCACCATGTACTCCTACATGGCGTCTCACCACTACCTTTACCAAATCGTGTTCACACACTTAGCTCTCAATAGTAGGACAGGTTCACACACCTCTGATTCATCCCCGATGAATCAGACCTGACTCAACTCTAAGCAGTAGCAGGCATGACAAACAAGCATGAATGAGTAGGCACATCAGGGCTCAAACAACTCCTACTCATGCTAGAGGGTTTCATCTATTTACTGTGGCAATGATAGGTCATGTAGAGGATAAAGGGGTTCAACTACCGCAGCATGTAACAGTTGAATCGGTGTTGTCCTAATGCAGTAAAAGAGAGAAGGAGTGAGTGAGTGGGATTGTATCGGAATGAACAAGGGGGTTTTGCTTGCCTGGCACTTCTGAAGATAGTATAGTTCTTCATCGGTGTCATCGATCACATCGACGGTACACGTCTACTGAGAGGGGACAAACACCGGCAACAGAGAAAGAACACAATCAATGCAATGCAACAATATGATGCATGAGTTTGACATGGCAATATGCTGTGGTTCGAGCTAATGCAACTAGCAGCAAGTTAAATGGAGTTGGTTTGAATCCAAGATTCGAATTCAAACTCCATATGTGAGGGTTTAAATGCCATTATATGATTTGTGCTAAACAGCAGCTATAAGTTGTTCCAACTTGCATGAAAATGGTAAAGATGGATAGATTGGATTTTTTTGATCATTTTTCATATATAATTTGTTTCATTTGGAGTTACGGTTGATTTTATATGATTTTTAGAAGTTTATACTATTTTTTGGAATTTCCTGAATAAAATTAAATCTAGAAAATAATTAACTGCGTCAGCATGACGTCGAGGTGACGTCATCAGGTCAAAGGTGCCAGCCCAGGTCAAACCTGACGGCTGGGGCCCACATGTCAGTGTGGCAACTAACTAACAGGGTTGGTTAGTGTTACGTTAGCACTAACCTAGGTTAATTAGGGCCTAGGCCCACTGGTCAGTAACTAACCTAACTAACCTAGATAGGATTAGCCCTAACTACTTAGTTAGCCGGGCGGGGCCCGCATGTCAGTGAGAGAGAGGGGTCAAACCTCTGGTTAGCCGGGGTCAAACCTCGCCGGTCAACACGGTCAGCCCACCGGCGTTTAGCCGCCGGCCACGACAGAGACGGCGGGGCGGTTCGGAAATGCTCTACAGGGCACCATTTGATGCGCGGGTTGCACCTATGGGTTCCTGGGAGTGAGGCGCATCCATTGGTGGCGGTGGTAGGAGCTGCGGTGGTCGGGATCGACGGCGGCGACCAAATCAGCGGCGGCCGGAGTTCGAGCGCCGATGAAAACGACGACGTCGTGCACGGGAGGATCTACGGTTAGCACCTATGCGTTCTATGAGGGCTCACGAACCAAACGGAGGCACGCACGGAACCAAATGGCCACCGGAGCCTCGTCGGTGACGAGCTCATGTGGCAGCATGATGTCGGGTGAGAGAGGCGCGGCGGCTACGGCATGCTAGAGAGAGAACGGAGAGGGGGAGGATGATCAGGAGCTCACATGGAGTGCAGTGGTGGACTCGGCGTGCTCGGGGAAGCTCGGACGGTGGCGAGTCGGCGATGGAGATCCGCGGCGGCCGACGATGAAGAAGTGGTCGGGGACGGCACGTTGGAGCTCTTCCGGCCATGTGAGCTGACGGAGAGGACGAGGGTGGCATAGCGGAGCTCGGGGGCTGGTCCATGGGTCTAGCGCTGGCCGGTGGCGCGGTGGTGACGAACGGCGGCGACGACACGTTCAGTTGTGCGTGAGAGAACGAGATAGAGGAGGGGAACGAGGGAGAGGGAGAGAGCGAGGGGGTCCAGGGGGTCGGGGCGGCGCCGACGAGAAGACGCGAGGCGTCGCGGTGGCCAGGCGACGCAGGCAGGCAGCCTGGTGGCGTGGCGCCCGCGCGCGCCGTGCGTTGTCCCTCCTCTGCCTACTGGCAGAGGTTGGGGATGACTGGCACCAGGCCAGGTGGGCTGGGCCGGCTCCTGGGCCGCACAGGTGAGGCCCAGGTGGGCTTGGTGGGCGCTAGGTAAGTTCCAGGTGAGCCTCTATTCTTTTCCTATTTTTATTTTCTGTTATTTTGTTTTGATTTAGTTTGAGAACTAAATCATTTTAAAACTTTCTGTAAATTTTTGTGTGAGCTCAGAGAGATAGTCCAAGGCCACAAGCAAATTTACAAAAATATTTGAACATTATTTCTTATATAGCAGAAATAATTCCAACCCAAATATGTTATTGGTTTAAATCAAAGGCCCAAAATAAATTATTTCTGTGCCTCCAAAAATATTGGTTTGAGTTTTACCTCATGCCAATATTTTCACAGAATAACAGGAATATTTTTTTGGACTCATTTGATGAGAATTAAATGTTGGTTATTTTTAGTGGTCTT
Source organism: Triticum aestivum (assembly GCF_018294505.1). Taxonomy (NCBI): domain Eukaryota; kingdom Viridiplantae; phylum Streptophyta; class Magnoliopsida; order Poales; family Poaceae; genus Triticum; species Triticum aestivum. The sequence goes on from NC_057801.1 coordinate 660,721,346, forward strand.
CTGAGGTTTCTGAAAATTCCTCAATTCAAATTTCATTAGAATTTAAACATGATGCTCACATGAAGGGCTAGCCTAGTGCATACCAGAACTAGGGACGTGACATCCGCAATGACAAATGATCTACAATCCGGCTAGAAGGCATTTTACATGTCGTTTTAAATTACATAGTCAATTTGACTGGGTATATTCTTCTTCAATACCATCCAACAGGCCGTCCAATTTACAGTCCTATTGGGAATACTTGGCGGCCAGCTCTACCTGGTCGTACACTAAACTTACAGGGATCTCCTTCCCATCGGGCCCCATAGGTCCGACCTCGGCCATGTGGTTTGGGTCAGCCTTCGTATACCGCGTCTTCACCATGGCCCAGGCCTCCCTGGCGCCTTGATGGCAGGACGGTATCTTCCATAATCGGAAGCACCTCCGCGCTCCCTTTAGCTTCTCTGCAAGCTCTCCAAGGCCTTCGGGCATGGAGACGGATGGCCACAAAGCCTGGACGACGCCTTGCATCGCCTTCCGAACTCGTTCGTGCAGTTGTGATAGCTCGGGAAGAAGGTCACCCGTAGAACCGGGCATTTCCTCCGCAGGCCGACCTGTCAGCATACCTACAGACATAACTCTGTCAATCGACTTCCTCGCCGAACTCTTTTTTGAAGGTTTGTTCAAGCACTTACTAAAAATGTCGCGTCGAAGCCGCCGATTCTCCTGTACGGAATCCGACAGCTGAACACGAATATCCTTTAGTTCCTCGCCCAGCTGGGTGTTGGCATCTTGAAGCTTGTTCTTCTCTTGCCTCACCCTCGTAAGCACTCTCTCGCCGGCCTTTAACTGGCGCAAGAGTTGCTGCCTGTCCGGATCCACTCCGGCGCCATCTGCACTGTTATTGTCAGAATTGCACACATGCCGCACTTCACAACAAACTCATCTTTCGAAGCTTATATTATCAGAGGGGGTCTCCTTGGCCTTCCCTGTTGCGGCTAGTGAGGCCTCAAGTTGGGCCTTGCACTCTTCCAGCTCCTGGGACAGTTCAGTATTCTTTTCTGTAAGATCCTTCATAACAAATGATCCTTAAATCAGTTATTTTAACTGTTTCAAGTCTCGGGGGCTACTAACATATATAACCATCAGATTTTCTCACCTATATGTCTTTTACATACTGCTCTATGGCTCTGGCTAGACCATTTTGAGCAGCACGGAGGTACGCATCTCTTGTATTAAAGGCGTCCAACACCTCTTGGGAAAAACAAGCGTCACAAAGAACAGTCCGGCGGCGCCTATGGTTCATGGCACTCTCCACCTCGGAATTGGTGGCAGACAGCCTGTCCGCGTCCTCTGTCGAAGGAGTGTCCGGTGCGCGCCCCGTGTTCGCCTCCGCTTCCAGACCCGGCCTTGAAGCCTGGCCGGTGGATATAGTCCGGCGGGTGCTCTTCTTCCTGAAGAGAGCATGAGCGTTAGTATGCCTTCAGGGCATAAACCCTCGGCATTAAAATTGCATGTCGTACCGTTGCGCCGGCGTCTCGATCCGGTCCGCACTTCTTTTTAGCCCGTTGGGCCTCGATGGCCCTTGTTGGCTAGCCGTTGTGGGCTCGGCCCTCCGCCTCAAGGACTTCCCCTGCAGAAAACGCCATTTGTATACGATGATAAAAAATAAGCACGGATGGATCCTCTTGAAAGTACTGGGACTTCGATCTCAGTTACCTTTGAGGCTGGAAGTAGTCCGGGATAATCAGCCATAATGGCCACTAAGGTGTTGTCCTTACTCAATTGATGAAACACCCCATCAATCAACTCCACACATAAGTTCGCGTCCTCTTGGGAGTCCGGGTCAAGGGACCGTTCCGGGTCCTCGGGTTGTGGAGGAGGGCTGTTTATCTCCTTTACAGTCTGGCGTAGCTCCTGCGTTAAAATTGCTAGACTAAGTACTTAACTATGGGAATATGAAAACGGATAGGCAAGTGAAAGTGTTCGCTTACCCAGCTTGGAGGATTGTACATAGAAAATCCGCCCCATGGGTTGACATGGAGGAATTCCTCCTCTTCTCCCTTGTTCAAAGTGGACAAGATCTTCGTCAGGGTGGCAGCCGAATCCGGCCCCTTGCGACCACACCGGGTGGCGTCGTCCTCCCCATTGAAATCCCACATGGGTTGGCCTCTGTACTGAAGCAGCTGCACCCCCCGCGTAATGCATGTGGCCTTGACCTCGATCATGGTCAGTCCGGAAGGCGCTAACAACCTTATCCGGCTCATCAGGTAAAGGACGTCCCTGTCATTTTCCTTCTGAGGGCTCCGTGGACGCCAGCTCAGGCGCTTCTTCAAGGGAGCATTATCGAACTTAGGGAGGCCGATCCGTATAGGGTCCGGCAGGGGGACGTCTTCTATATAAAACCATTCTGAAGGCCAGTCCTCGGACACCTTCTTTGGGGTTCCGGATAGATATCCGGTCCCGGTGATGCGCCATAGTTCGGCTCCGTCCACTTGATATATTGACCCCTCCTGAGAATGGGGCACGAGGCAGAACAACTTCTTCCACAGCGCAAAATGGGCCTCGATGCCCAAAAACAGCTCGCAAAGGCCACGAAGCCCGCAATATGCAATATGGAGGCATGCATGAGGTTGTGTAGCTGGAGGCCATAGAACTCCAGGAGCCCCCGGCGAAACGGGTGAATTGGAAATCTGAGCCCTCTTATTAAATAAGGGACAAGGCATACCCTCTCTCCTTTGGAGGTATTGGGGACGCTCTCCGCCTGCTCTCCGCCATTATAGGTGGCAAGCCCGGCTCGAACCGGGACCATGTATGCTGGGGCGAGGAGCCCCTTGGTTTGGAGCGCTACTAGCTCGCTGTGCGGGACAGAACACCTCTCCCAATCTCCAGGCCGAGGGCTGGAGGGGCGAGAGGAGGAGCTGTGTTGACCGGCCATGATAGAATGGATCTCTGTCGAATGCGCTCTGATGAATGCTCGCGGAGGGAAGATGGTGTGATTCGGATCTAAATCCCCGCCTCTTTTATAGGCGGCCCATTTGCGCAGCTAGGGGGTAAAATAGAAAAAACCCTGTCTTTTCGCATTCTTTTGACACGTGGAAGATGGCCATTATTGGGCGTGGAAGCCAAGGAGCGCAACATTCATCAGAACCCAGAGACTATTCGACAGGTATATGGGATTTGGAGAAGAACCCGCCTTGCAATGCCGAAGACAAATCTATGTGCCGGACTCATCGTCATTGAAGCCTGGTTCGGGGGCTACTGAGGGACTCCCAGATTAGGGAGTGTCCGGATGACCGGACTATGACCTTTGGACAGACTCCCGGACTATGAAGATACAAGATTGAAGACTTCGTCCCGTGTCCGGATAGGAATTTCCTTGGCGTGGAAGGCAAGCTTGGCGATACGATATGTAGATCTCCTCCCATTGTAACCGACTCTGTGTAACCCTAGCCCTCTCTGGTGTCTATATAAACCGGAGAGATTTAGTCCGTAGGACGAACAACAATCATACCATAGGCTAGCTTCTAGGGTTTAGCCTCTCTGATCTCATGGTAGATCTACTCTTGTACTACCCATATCATCAATATTAATCAAGCAGGAGTAGGGTTTTACCTCCATCGAGAGGGCCCGAACCTGGGTAAAAACATCGTGTCCCTTGTCTCCTGTTACCATCCGCCTAGACGCACAGTTCGGGACCCCCTACCCGAGATCCGTTGGTTTTGACACCGACAACGGTGATGGTGGTCGAGCGACCAGAGAAGGGCGAGATCCAGCCCTTCCAATGCCCAGTCTACTACCTGAGTGAGGTGCTCTCTGCCTCCAAGCAGAACTACCCGCACTACCAGAAGATGTGTTATTGCGTGTACTTCACTGCCAAGAAGCTGAAGCAGTACTTCCAGGAGCACGTTGTGATCGTTGTCAGCACGGCCCCCAATTGTGAGAGCATGGATTGTCGGGATGCCTCCGGACGGGTCGCCAAGTGGGCGATCGAGCTAGCCGGCCACACCATCCTATACGAGCCCCGCACCACGATCAAGTCCCAAGCTTTGGCCGACTGCCTCGTCTAGACCGAAACCCAGTACTTGCTACTACCGCCGGATTCAATGCACTGGCACATGCAGTTCAACGGCTCCAAGATGAGATCCGTCTTGGGAGCCGGCATTGTGTTGTCTTCCCCGAAGGGCGACCGGCTTCGCTACACGATCCAGATCCACTTCGCCACCTCCAACAACGTCACCGAGTACGAAGCCCATGTGCATGGCCTCCGTCTTGCCAAGTAACTCGGCATTCGGCACATCCTGTGCTACGGCGACTCGGACCTGGTGGTGCAGTAATGCTCTGGCGAGAGGGATGCTCACGACGCCAACATGGCCAGCTACCGCTTCCTCATCTAGCAACTGTCCGGCTACTTTGCCGGCTGTGAATTTCTCCACCTCCCGCACGCAGAAAACAAAGCCGCCAACGCACTAGCCAAGATCAGCTCATCCCGGTAGGCCATCCCGCCCGGCGTATCCCTCGAGCACCTGCACAAGCCGTCCGTCAAGCCGTTTCCGGACTCTGAGTCCATCTTCGTCCCAGACGACCCGGCCGCACCTCAACCCAGCCCAAGGATGTTGAACCCAGCCCGAGGGCTGCTGAACCCGGCCCGAGGGCTGCCGCATATAGACCGACAGACGTCGACTCCAATCCAGCCCCGGGTGCTGCCTCATCTGACACGACCGCCGTCGTCCCCAACCCGGGGACTCTCACCTCCAGCTTGGGGGTTGCCGCCCCGGAATCCGCCCTCATGGTCGTCTTCACCATAGTGACGGCTCCGTCATGGGCCCTTCCCATCTCGGAGTTCCTGGAGAATGGGGTTCTCCCCATGGACGAGACCTAAACTCGGCAGATCCAGCATCGGGCGTCCGCCTACAGCATCATCAACAACGAGCTCGTCAAGCGCAGCACAACGTGCGTCTTCCAGCACTGCGTTGAGCAAGACAAGGGGATAGAGATCCTCCTCGACATACATCAGGGCGAGTGTGGGAACCACGCCGCCTCGAGATCCCTAGTGGCCAAGGCTTTCCACCATGGTTTCTACTGGCCCACGACCCTCCAAGACGCTGAGTCACTAGTCCTCAAATGTGAGGGATGTCAGTGCTTCAGCAAGCGCATCCACCAGCCGGCTTCAGCTCTACGAACCATACCGATCACCTGGCCCTTCTCGGTCTGAGGGCTTGATATGGTGGGACCTTTCAAGACCGCTCGACGCGGCATGACGCACTTGCTGGTGGTGGTGGACAAGTTCACCAAATGGATCGAAGCACAGCCAATCAAGAAGCTGGATGGGCCAACAGCCGTCTAATTCAACAAGGATATCGCGGTACGCTATGATGTCCTGAACAGCATCATCAGGGACAACGACACCAACTTTGCGAAGGGAGCGCTCGCGTAGTATTGCTCCATCTCTGGCATCCGCCTCGATTTGGCCTTCGTGGCACATCCGCAGTCCAACGGCTAGGTCGAGCGGGCCAATGGCCTCATTCTTTCCGGCATCAAGCCACGGCTTGTGGAGTTGCTTGTCTGTTCACCCGGCAGCTAGCTCGACGAGTTTCCGGCCGTCCTCTAGAGTCTCTGCACAATGCCAAACCGGTCGACCAAGTTCACCTTGTTCTTCCTTGCCTATGGAGCCGAAGCCATCATCCCGATCGACGTCGAGTTCGACTCGCCGTGAGTCGCGATGTACACCGAAGACGAAGCCAAGGAAGCCCGCGAACATGGCGTTGACCTACTCGAAGAAGCACGCCTCTTGGTGCTCAGCCGCTCAGCCATCTATCAGTGAGGCCTGAGGTATTACCACAGCAAGAAGATCAAGCCCCTCGCGTTCCGCGAGGGAGACCTTGTCCTTCGACTCATCCAGCAGCAAGCCGTCCAGCACAAGTTATCCTCCCCGTGGGAAGGCCCCTTCATCATCAGCAAAGCCTTGTGCGACTGCAACGCGTACTACCTCATCGACTCCTGCAAGGCCAACAAGAACAAGAGAGACACCGTCAGCCAAGAGACAACCCGGCCATGGAATGCAGAGCTCCTCCGCCCGTTTTATAGTTAGTTGTGTGCACGTATGTATCACTACCTTTTGTGACAGCATGAAAACTATGGGGTCCCCGAACGATGCTCGGGAGCTGCCCCTTCCAACCAAATTATTGTGTCTCACACACTTGTGCAATTCCCTTAAAATCCCCATCGCCGAGTTGGCTCGCCTCAACCCAGGGACTCGGGGGCTGGCCGGCTCGGCCACCACCCGCCGTCTAACTTAGCAAATCATGGTGTGTTTAGGTCGCCGTGGCCCTCTACTTCACCCTATGCCACACCAACTTCGGCTATTGGCCGGCAAGAAACAAGGGCTAAAGCGCCAGCACGCTACAAATTCTAAGTTAGGGTCATCGGGTTGACCGATCTGGCCCCGTCACCTTAACTTTACCGCATGACCGGCTGCTCGCCAACCGGCTATGTCGGATTGCCACCAGCCGGCCTAGTGGGTGTTTCGCTCACACTCAATGTTTGAAAAGCCTAAGAATTCCATACCTATTTTCAATGGCCGAACCCCTTGTCATGGACTGGAGCCCGGCCATTCGACTCGTGGGGAGGACGGAGCCCGAGAAAGGAAGCAAGAAGAAAACGACTCAACAAACAAAGGGCAAAAAGCGCAAAGACTCACAAAATATTTACATCGCAATTCAAACAGGCCCAAGGCCAGAGTTCATTACATACACCCAAAAAACCTAGTGGGTGGGTGGACCTGCTACCTAACAGAATTTTTTTACAAAGATAAAAACAGGTCGGCTTCAGCCTCAAGCATCTCTAGCGCTGGGTCGCGCAGCCACCAGCTCTCCCTCCCTTGGTGGCCTCCGGGTCCGCCGAGGTGCCGGTGTCTTCGACCTTGGCCTCGTCATAACCATAGACGCCCGTCTCCTCAAAGCTGCCCTCCGGTTTGTTTAGAAGCAAGCTGAAGTCGTCAGTAGGGACGACTCTACCGTCATCTGTTCGTTCCGGCTAGGACTCATCATGGATGTCGAATCCAGTGATGTAGCCGGCCCGGGCGGTGATGTGTCTGGCCCCCGCCTATAGTTGGGCCTCCGCGCTGACTCACTGGCCCATTAGCCGATCCAGCTCCAGGTCTGGATGCCAAGACACCACGAATCAGAGTGCCATCTCAACACCAGCCCGAGAGGCGGAAACCCGCCATGCGTGAAGCCACAACGGCCCCACCTCTAGCCACCGCGCCAGCCGCGAGAAGCTGTTGGGTGCAACGACGCCAGGCTAGAGGGCCGCCGTCATCCCCGCGCCGGCTTGGGAGAGCCGCACCATCTGCTCATCCAAGACCCGCAGACGAGCTTCGCCGGCAGCCATGATCTCTGGGAAAGTCCAAGCGGCCTGCAGATCGGTCCCGGAGCCCACGATCCCTTGTGGATCCCGCTGGAAGTGGAAAGCCTCCTCCGCCAACCGGTGCGTCTCGGGAAATTCCCTATTAGGGAAAAGCAAAACAAATTAGCAACAGAAAGAGAAACCCGGATCCCCAACCCGGAAAACTTCAAAGGAAGCACTTACTGGCGAAGGTCTCGTCTAGGTGCTGCGCTTCGAGCAACGTACTGTGCCGCTCCCTGGTGATGGCACGGTCACGCTCCTCGAGCGCCTTTCCAATTTGGCGCCCTTGGTGAGGGCCGCGTTCAGCTCCTTGTCCTTGGCCGCGGCCGCCTTCTCGGACTCCTTGTGGCGGTGGAGCTCCGCCTGATGGGCATCCCCCAGCTGGGTTCTCAGCGTCTTCAGCTGCACCACCTCCGCCTCCAGCTGACCCTTCTCATTGGCCAGCTTATCGCATTGCTGGCCGGTTTCGGCAAGGGCCCGTTTGGCCTCCACCGCCTTGGATGCTTCCGCCTTGAGGCGGTCCACCTCGGCCTCCAGCCGGCTCTTGTCTACGGCAAGCCGCTCCTGCAGTTGACTAGCCTTCACGAGCGCCTGCCAGGCCACCTCCGCCTTTGCCTTCAGCCCCACCGCCTCGGCCCCAAGCTGGCCGACGTCAGCAACGACCTGTTCGTACTAAAAGCCGGCTCGTATCAGCCAAGTCTGCAAATATTGCACCTCGGTTGCGCAATAAAGATTCTGAACCAGAAGAAGAAAAGAAAGTTACTTCAAGATTCGACCCAACTACTACATAGTTGGCCTGAATCTCGGGGGCTACAACTAGTGGGTGCGCTAGCGCGCCCCCACTAAAAGAGCATGCTGAAAAATTACCTTCGGCAACACGGATCACCTCCTCCTTGGCGGCAAGATGCACCTTGAGTTGTCGGCCCTTCTCCACAAGCCGGTTGATTATAGCGACCCGGAGGGAATCCAGGTGCTGCGAAAAATAGCCGTCAGCACAAAGACAACAACTTAAGATTCGACCCAACTACTACGTAGTTCGCCCAAATCTCGGGGGCTAAACCCAATGGGTGCGTTAGCGTGCCCCCACTAGAGAGTAGCAAAAAGGAAAAATCAAAGTCGGAGAAGAAAAAACTCACCGTCATGACACGCTCCAGCTCCCACGCGCGCTCTGCCTTGGCCTGGGCGAAGGCCTGGACTCTTTCCGTGCGCCCGCGGAGGCCCTAGCCCACATCAGCCATCGCCGCCTCCTCCCGGGTCAGGGGCCCGAAGAAGATCTCGCTGGGCTCAGCCCGAGCCAGCTGCGACCCGGCGACCCGACGACCCCCCGGCCTGAAGACCAGGGCATACTCGCCGTTGACCGCCTCCCCGGAGGCCAGCGCTCTCTCCAGCACAGTGGCCAGAGTCACCTGCGGTGCCGCCTGTTGCTACACCCCACCTTCCGGCGCTTGAGGTGCCTCCTCCGGTGCCACCTGCACCGCCTCCTCCAAGACGTCGTCACCGCCGCCTTGCTCGGCCTCCGCCCACTCGACCGTGTTGGCCCGTGGTGGGGTGTCATCCCTGATCTCCACGACCACCCAGTCGAGATCCACCACCTCCACTAGGATATCCTCACCGCGCCCCCCTATGACGGCAGCATGAAGACCGTCGCCGCCGGCTCCATGCCCGCCGGCTTCTGGGGCCATGCCGGCTCGCGCCCACAGTGCTGCGGCGCTGGCCCAAGCCTGCGCCGACTCCGCCTCCAGCTCGGCCACGACCCGGTTCCAGTGTTGCCAGGCCAATCCCTCGGCATCGGTCGGGTCCAAGCCAAGGTCCGGGTCAGCATCCTCCTCCTCCCGCTCAATGACACTGGACCGGGTTTTTCGAAACACAGTACCACCAAGCGATGCGGCCTCCGCCGCCACCCATTCCAACAACACCGGCAATCTGGAGTGCAGCAAAGTAAGAAACAAGAAGGGAAGCCATTCGGCGACTAGACAAAGTTTGGCAAAGGAGACTCACCCAGGTATCACCGGAGCCGGTGGCCTCTCTGGCGCCACCTGTAGACCGCGCGCCTCTTCTTGGCGGGCGGCATCCCGCTGCCCGCTAGATCCGCCGCACGCTTCACGGTCGGATTGCAGGGCGCCACGTCCTCCTTCCTGTGTGGCCGGCTAGCCACCGCCGGTCCACGAGAGGACCCGCCGCGCCCGCGCCGCCTCCTCCCCTCGCCGCCACTACATCGACGGTCCTCATCAACTCACCCGCCGACAAGCTGGCACCTCAAACAAATCAAGCTAGGAAAACTTACCCGCCTGGTGCCTGGCGCCATCATCGGCGCCGTCCACCCCTGGCCCCTCAGGTTGCACCGCCACCTCTTCCGAGCCAGCCCGCACCACCTACATCAGTGCGCGGTCACACGGATGCCGGATGGCATTCAGCGGCACCTCCCTCGTCGCGTTGGGACGGATGAGAAGATAAGCAGTAGCAAAGAACAAGGACCAAGGACTCACCATCGGAGCCAGACGCTCCTCAATGTACGGGGCCTTCCTGAACTACCAGTCATCCGCCAACCCGGCCTTGGATATGTCGTTGACCTGACGGGCGGCCTGGTCCACCGCCAGGCGCAAGTTCGACATCCGGGTGGTGTCTTGGAGGCCCGCCATCTGGCCGATGATATGGAAGCGGTGCTGCAGCGGCAGCACCCGGTGCGCGATGATGGCGGGGATGAGATCCGTGCCGCTGAGCCTCTCCCGCTCCTTCATCTCCAGGACCCGCCGGCACAGGTTGAGCACCTCCTACGGCGGATGATTGGGGAAGTAGGTCCAGTTCCGCTTCTCCTGTGGTGTCACGTCAGTGAAGGGAGGCAAGGTTATCCGGTCCGCGCCCAGATTGCGGATGTAGAAGAAGCAGTTCTGCCACTTCTTGGCAGACTCCTCCAGTGGCATCTTGGGGCACCCTCCATGCTCCCCGCACGTCCACGTCGAAACGACGGCATCCCCGCATGGAGACATCTCCCCGGCGGTCGGCCCCTGCTGCTTCAAGAAGAAGAACCGTACCTAGAGGTCGATCGAAGGCTCGACCCCCAGGTACCCCTCGCACAGGGTGAGGAAGCCGGAGAGCTGGAGGATGGCGTTCGCGCCAAGATGGTGCAGCTAGAGCCTGAAGAAATAAAGAAAGGTACGAAATAAATGGCTCACGGGAATCCCAAACCCGCGCTTGAAGTGTGTGAAGAAGACCACGCGCTCCGTCCTCTCCGGTCGTGGCTCTTGCTCGCCCTGCAGCAACCGCACGACGACGTCTGTCTCCCTCGGCAGCCGCCTGGTGGCGCGCAGATACTCAATGTCGTCGGCGGTGATGTTGGAGCCCATCCACACGCCTGACGGCAGCGCCATCAGCAGTTCGCAGAAGAGCGGAGAAAGAGAGAAAGAAGGTCGGTGGAGAAGTTTTGCTCAGAGAACTACAAAGCATCGCAGCGCGCGACGGTCATAGGAGCAGAGGACAAAGGAGGGCGGGAGCGCGAGCGAGAACGATCTCCGTAGCCCCTGTCCCCCCCCCCCAATTTATAAGCCATGTTTCAACAAGGGGAAGTGGGATTGTTTGTGCGCGCCCCTCCCACTTCCCCGCAACAAGTGCGCATGTACCGCACGCCTTAACTGCATCGAAAATATCAACCGGCCTACAGACGCCACAATAAATCCGCACGCGTGGGCCGAGGGCACGCTGTGGCGGACCCCAGCTTGTCATGCTGTCCCGTCACGTGCATGGTCTGTCGGCTGTCCCGTCGCGTGCATGGTCTGTCGGGCCCCTTCGGCTCTCGCGCGCCACGTGGCGCCCGCACGAAGCCTGAAAGATTGCTTCAAGATTCGACGGACTCCTCTATTCCCACCCGTGCAGAGATGCCGCGATCCGGCTTCCAGAAGCCGGCACACAGTGGGTGTTGCCGGACCCGGCGGTCTCAAAACCTCACCAACAAACCTTTGCTCAGGGGGGAAACTGTGAAGGCCCAACTGCTCGAAGCCGGCGGACCTTCACAGCTTCGGGGACTACTGTCAGGGGGATGAGCCTCAGGCAGGCAACGGAACCCGGATCTTTTTCAAAACATCAAGGCCTGCATCGCCCCTCAGTCCGGCTTGCACTCAGCCGGGTCCCGCAACCCGGCCCAGTCCGTCAACTGGGCCGAACTCTTCAACACGATCAAGACAGCAACCCGTCCCTATCGGCTGGCGCAAGTCGGCGGGACCCGGCGCATCAAGACTTCCGCAGCAAGCTAGCTGCCCCGTGGCGTGTACCTCAACCCGTCCATGGGTCAACGCCCATCCCATCCCAGCCGTATGATGGGACGAGTCTATGTTTGGAGATGAGCAAGGCAATAGTGCCCTACCAACTCCTCTGACCGGTAGAGGCATGGCAACAGTGCCCCACCTACCCTGCTGACCGAGGCCGGCGTGGCTATAGAGCACCTGTCGTCACTGCTGACGCCAACAGACGGCGACCGGGCGGAGCACCACTGAAGCTGGCTCGACCCGGCCACTCCGTGACGCCCGACAAGACGGCAAACAGTGGCCCTGGCACATGGGGCCCAAGGCCGGTGTAACCGGCGAGCCCTGTCACCCGACGGGTCCTAGCGCCGGCTCCTTGGACAATGACAATCCGGCCCCATGGCCTCATAACTTTACCATTGTAGCCCTGGGGGGTTGACCTATACAATCCCCAGGAGGCCTCCACGCACGGGGCGGTCAGATCATTACTAGAACACACTCACTCACACACCAGCAACGGAGAAGGAGCAGCCTAAGCCTTGGCATGTCCTCCTTCTTCCCCAAACAGCTCCACGAGCAACTCTGTACTGTGACATATAAACCAACCTCGGCAGAACTAGGGGTATTATCTCTCCGGAGAACCCCGAACCTGGGTATGTCTTGCGTCCCACGCTCGCTCATGCCTACCCCACTTCTGGAGCCCACCGGTGCCCTCGAGCCGCCTCCTCTCTTTAGCCATCCTTTGGCATTTGTCGTGCACCCACCATGACAATGCCGCTCCATGATAGCATGCCAAGTTTCATGAATTTCAGATGAGTTTTGGATTTACTAGAATTTAAAAACTAGACATCTCAATGTTTGCGGCCGAGTGACGGTGGCAGGGTGCTTGACATTCATTCCCATTTCTTGCATGGGACCTAAGCATCCAACCAAGGACACAGATTTGAATTTTCAACTAATTTATATGCATTAGAGCATGTGCATGTAGTTCAAATTTGAATTATGCACATGAAGCATAGAAAACTCAGTTAATGTATAAAAATGTCCAAGCGAACCCCAAAAATCCCAAAAATTGACACAACACTCGTTTTGTTCTATGTTGACACGAGAAACATTTTGATAGTAAGAAGAGGAAACATATATCGTTTTGTCCCCCAAGGTGGCACGTACCCTACCGAAACCATCAGGCTTGTTATGAGAGAAGCTCTGGTTTGCGAGAAGCTTATACCCACACCTGCCCCAAATGGGACAATATTTTTCCATGGCATGTCGCTGCCGTTCTATGATATCATGTCAAGTTTCAAGAATTTCAGATGAGTTTTCAATTTACTAGAATTTTAAAAGCATGTATCTCAATGTTAGCGGTTGAGGTACAATGTCAAGGTGTTTGACATTCATTCTCATTTCTTGCATGTGACCTAAGCTTGCAACCAAAGACAAACATTTGATTTTGCAACCCGTTTTTATGGAATGGAGCATGTGCTTTAATTTTGAATTGTGCACCTGAAATGGCTACAAAACCAATTTAATGTATAAAATTTCCAAACGATCCGCGAATAACTCCAAATTTTTTTACGACGCACATATAGTTGCACGTTCACTGCAGATAAAAGGTCTAGCAATTCAAACACCATCCATTGCCGTTGTGACCCCATTATGTAATTCAAATCAAAATGAAAAATCAAGTAGATCTCACACAGTTTATTATCACAAACCATGTGAGATGCAGTACAAAATATCCTGGAGCATCGTTGGTGTATAGTACACCTATCGCTTACGCAACAAGGTGCGTCGGCTATAGTCCACAGCCAGTGCGTCAAGCACACTAGCTCGCTCCCCAAATATCATTTCACTGTTCAATCGTCGCTAGTGAAAGATGGGGATGTGGACCCGCGTCGTGAGGGAAACTTCGGCGGCCCACTCCGGCAAGAGCGCGGTCGCAGCCACCATGCGCGTGCTAACAAGGTGCATGAGTGCGACCACAATCTGCGACCGAGCGGCCAAGGTAGCCCAAACGGCCGTTGTTGCTTCTTAGGTGCCGGCAGCAACATCTGCCTCGGGGATAGCAACTGGCAAGAGCGGCACAACAGCTGTCCATTCCACAGCGGCGGCCTTAGCCCTGATGGAGGCCGCCCACGAACACGTCAAGGCCACCCACACCCATCTCGTGGCGGTCACCGCACAAATCGAACGAAGATTCTCCGACAACGGTCTGCAACTCACGGTCGAAGAGTTGGCAAACCCTGAGAGTGTTTGAGTAGCCATCCGTTACTCCGCCGCATACCTTGCAATGACGGAGCCCGTCCAAAGCCAGATTGTGACCGCCCACGCCCAGCTCATGGCGGCCTTTTCCAAAGAGATGGCAGACACGGATGGCGAGATGCTTGTTGAGTATGGTGCGATGGATGCCATGGAGCTCTTTCCCCAGGAGACCGTTGGGCGCGAGCTGGACATTGAGGAGGCGACGAAGATCAACGAGCACCATCCGTAGTAGTACTCTTTGTTTTGTTTAATTGAGAGTGTCGGTCTTTAATTTGTTAAAGTATGTTTAGGCCAGCTAGCTCTGTTTAATTGTTGAACTTGCTCGATTGAGAAATGTGGGTTTGCTGTAGTCTCCTTTGTGTACCCAAATTATGCAATGACCTGGATGAGCACTGTAACCCGGGAAATTGGAACCAAAATTTTTGATGTTCAAACTCATCACACACGGGTGAAGCTATCTGAATCGTTTGTGATGTTCACATATCGTACACAGTTCTGAATAAGGGACCGTGTCTGATGACACTTTAGGCGCCAGTTTTTTCGCTGAACTGATTCAAAATTTTCGGGTTCCGCGGATATATCTACCTCCCCACCCCCTCCCCCTTACCAAAAGCCACATTTCCCCTGTTTCCGCCTTCCTTTCCAAGTTGAAACCTTCACTCCTTGCTTGTAGCGTCGCCCCCCTCACCCGCGACCCACCTTCATGTTGCTCGGCCTCGTCTATCCAGGCAGGTAATCCACACCAGACCCCCATCCTCCTCCTCCTTCCACATCCCACATGCCCCGACTGCCGGTGCTACACCTTCCACCCAAATCACCGACCCCTCCACCAAAAAAGCACCACCCTAAGCCATGGTGCACGCAGTATAGCTAGGAGCTCAAGGAGCATTTGGCAGCGGAGAAGCAAAATGTGGCTGCACGCATGGATGAGGTCGCGATGGCTACCATTCGTGCCGACCCCCAGATCTTGGAGGAGCACCTTGCCATTTGCTAGCTACATCGGTTAAGCATGCTCGGTTTACCTATGTGATGCTCCTTCCTTTCCTTAACAAATTCTAGTGAATTGTGCTATCTAATTTTGCCATGCAATCTGTTGCTCCTGTGTATATGTTCTATACGACGTGCAGTGTGGTGCTCACTTATTAACTATTTGGTTAATTAGTTGTCGTCTTCAGGTAATTGTTTGGTTCAATTTTGCAAATGTGATGTTCAATTCCTCAGGCTGCAATTTTGTATTGTCTTCCATGTGATAAATAAGTCGAATTTATATTTACAAAATACATGAGAAACGAATACAATTGCTATATCTCCAAATTTTCAAGCATGCTTGGTTTGGTTATACATTGTGCAATGTGGTGCTCAGCTAATGTTTGGTTCCTTTGTGTTGTGGTGTTTAGTTACCTGTTTGGTTCAATTCTGCAATGTGATGTTCAATAGTTGTGGGTGCATTCTGTTATTATATACCATGTGAGAAGTAAATTGAATTTGGTTGTACTAAATACATGAGAAACAAATACAATTGCTATATTTCCAATTTGTTAAGCATGCTTAGTTTGGTTAACGGTCTGATCTTCTATTAGGAGTATGTTATATTGTGCAATGTGGTGCTCAGTTAATGTTTGGTTCATTTGTTGTGGTATTTAGTTAACTGCTTGGTTCAATTATGCAATGTGATGTCCAATTGTCGTGGGTTGAATTTTGTATTGTTGTGCATGTGAGGAATAAATCGAATTTGCCTGCACTTAATACATGAGAAACATATACAAGTGCTATATTTCCTAGTTCTTAATCATGCTTGGTTTGGATAAATGGGTTTTCCATGTGGCTTGAATTAATCTGATGAATCTGCAATGTGCTTATTTTTCATCAACATATTTTACTGATAGCATGCGAACCCTTACTTAACGTGGTGACTAACTACCTTATATGTGTTGCAGGGAAACAATGGGGAGCACTGAGGTTTACAATCAAGGTTAGCACGTGCATGGTCCGTTTTGTAATAGCACATTATTGTGCAATGGCAGGAACCATTCTAATATTAGGTTTTTAGCAATTTTGTCTTGCACATGTAGGTCCTGCTGTTAGAGGTTTTGATCCACTGTTCGACCCTTTTTGCATATGGGTAAATGAGTTGTCCACGAATATCAATCAAGTCAAGAAACTCAGAAAGATTGTTAGCATAAAGAAATTAGCGACAAAAAACAACAAGATCTTTGTCTGCACAATGAAGACATCAGTTCACTACAAGATGGTACTAACTATTATACCTTGCCCTTTTTTATTCCTTCGCCCCATTTCCAATATAGAGAAGATATTTATGCACATCCTTGTTTTCAGGGCTTTCCAAAGCAGTTCACTGATGATTACCTCTCAAACCACCTCTGTGGTTAGGAGGCGAGGAAGGTTTTCATACAACACCCATGGTTCAATATCTAAGTGTTCCTAAAGAGGATGAAGGATGGATGGTCAATCATCCACAGGCACTGGCCTAAAGTTGCAAAGACCTTCAACATCAATGAAGGCTCAATATTTGCCTTCCGCTTCAGCAGTTTTCCCTATGAGATGCATCTGTCTATGTACCGTCTATGATGCTAATTTCGAAAGGTTCTAGATGTTGCATGTGAAACTTGGTGCTGATGCAGTTGTGTAATGGGGTAGCTGAGTGCTGAAGCTATATCATGTTGTACTCTGATGTATTTCAATTATGAAATCATGCTTCCTTAATATGGAAATGAAATATATTATGTGTTTAATATGAATGTCAAATAGATTAATAAATGGATTATTAATAACAGGGTAATTAGCCTGCTAATGGAGAATTATCTTGCAAATTGGTTTTTGCTATTGCAAACGGTTATTGAGAAAATACTGTGGGCGATAACCTAAGATAACACACACAGTTTCTAGGAATAAACCGTGTTGGATCGATGAACAATCCCACACGACATTCTCTTCAAAACTTTTTGCGTTAGACCACCTTGTGCAAACGTTTACCGCATAAAAACTTTGTGTGATGGACATCCTTTGCAGCATAGTTTCTTCTATGCACCGTGTGTGATGCATTCAATAACGCAAACGATAAAATTGTTAATATTGTGTGCGATGGCAATGCTATCACAAATGATTTAACGGGGAAAATTGTGTGTGATGTACCTGCGAACAGATGCGTTTTCCTTGGAGCGACTATGTGCGATGTATATACGAACGGAAACTTTTAGCGGGGACTGACTGTGAGGGATGTACTTATGACCGGAAACGATTTCACATGTATAATTGTATTTTTTTAGCACTACTGGACGTATAACCGTATTTGCTTGCTCGCCGGTCGCACACGACCTCATTTTGCCGAGCGTGTGTGCCAGGAGGGCATATCCTCGACGGTTTTTGGGTCGTGTGGGAAGGATCCCCCTATCACAGTCACTCACTAGGTGAAGGTTCCGAAGGTCATCGCTGAAAGGGGTTAAAAACCGTTTGTATAGCACCTCGTTGTACCAGTGCGGTACTGATAAAAATGCAATTGGCAGAGTTAAACATCACAAGGCAGGTGTTGCCAGAGCAGATAATGGCCCGGTTGTCTACAAAAAGGTAGGGAAAATAGCTAAAATGTGTTCGGCATGTTTACTACAACATGCTTAATACATCGACCGTACAAAACATAGCCATTAATTGTAACTGGTATTGGTAAGATTGAACTAGTGATTTCATACTTGGTAAGTCCTGAGAGGTAGTTGCTGGGGCACATCATCTTGGCCAAAGCCTGCCCAAAGTCAGCGGCGGTGGAAGCGAGCTCTTCCATTGGGTCGAAGAGTGGATCAGTGCCCCCGACATGTGTACCTACAAGAAGCAAGTAAATGTTAGAAGCCAAACTGTAATTGCACAAATGATGTAAAATACTGTAAGACATGGGATGGAGCTAACCTCGACGGCAAACAACAGCATCGCCCGTTATGGCCCTGCATAAGTACATGGAAAGGCATGTTAAGTACAACAGGGTTAGCATCCACCAAAAATAGCAAATGGGCAGCATCTCTAGTATATCTTCATTGCGGAGAGTAGCATGGTAGCAAAGGGACAGATAAAAATGGATACAATTGTTAATTGCAATAGGCTTAACAGCATCCTAAGTCATGTTTTGTAAGTTTGTAGCCATTGAAATACAAGTGTTTAAAAATGGATTCAACTGTTAATTGCAACAGGCTTAATAGCCATTGAAACTGGTACTGATAAAATGCAATTGGCAGAGTTAAACATCACAAGGCAGGTGCTGCCAGAGAAGATAATGGCCCAGTTGTCTATAAAAAGGTAGGGAAAGTAGCTAAAACGTGTTAGGCATGTTTACTAGAACATGCTTAGTACATAGACCGTACAAAAGATAGCCATTAATTGCAACTGGTATTGGTAAGATTGAACTGGGTGAGTACATACTCGGTAAGTCCTGAGAGGTAGTTGCTGGGGCACTTCATCTTGGCCAGAGCCCGCCCAAAGTCAGCGGTGGCGGAGGTGAGCTGTTCCTCCGGGTTGAAGCATGGATCAGTGCCACTGACATGTGTACCTATAGGCAATCAGTAAATGGTAGAAGTTAAACTGCAATTGCGCAAATGATGTGAAATACTGTAAGGCATGGGATGCAGCTAACCCCGACGGCAAACAACAACATTGGCCGTTATGACCCTGCGTAAGTACATGGACAGACATGTTAAGTACAAGAGGGTTAGCATCCACCAAAAATAGCAAATGGGCAGCATCTCTAGTGATATCCTGAGTCATGTATTGTAAGTTTGTTGCTAGTATTGGTGAAATTGAACTGGACGGTTAATACTTGAACATCACACAATGTGCAGTATTGAAATAAACAAGGCACGGACATGCTTAATACATCAACCGTACAAAACATAGCCATTGCAAGTGGTATTGGTAAGATTTAGCTGGTCGGATCATATCTGTTAGGTCCTGGGGGGTAGTCGTTGGGGCACTTCATCTGGGCTAGAGCCTGCACCATTTCAGTGGCGGCGGAGGTGAGGCGTTCCTCTGGGTCAACACGCACAGCGGCCATCGCGTCATGGACCGCCATCAGCTCCTCGACCTCCACATGATATGTGGTTGGGCTTGCGCGGTGATGCTCTAGAGGTAGGGGCGGTGGGGATTTGGATGCATGAGGATGTTTCACAGGCACCATTTAAGCAATCAGGTCGGGGCCATGATAGAGATCGGTGGGTTACCGGACTGGATCCGAGCAGAACGTAGATGTGGTTGAAGTTGTGGTTGCGGCGGTGGCGGTTTGAGCTGCCGGTAGGGGGAGACACGGGGGGGAGGTGGGAGATACTGAGGAAATTTGATGGGTGGGGATGTGCTTGGAGGAATAAATTCTGAAATCGCGTGCCTAATGAAAATTTAGCTGCGAAACTTGAAACTTGGGCGGGGAAACACACAACACAGACAAAGCACGTAAAATACTTGTGTGCGAGAAAACAGAAAATTGGCAGATCCATCTCCAAAAATGTACACGTGTAGTTGATTTTTTCGGTCAATGGTACACTTGGTTTATTAGGAAACATTTCATAGATAACTGACTTATGGATCATTAACGCAGAAAAACGCACACGTGTACGTCATAGAAACCATGTGTTTTGTGATCTTCTAATGATTAATGCAAAAAAACGCACACAGGCACACATGCTAATCAACACTCAAAGCCCTCAATGGATGCCCTTACCAACATTGTACGTTAATACAACAAACTTAAAGTACTACTAGTAATTTTCTCTAATACTACAAACTTAAACTACTTGTCACATGCTGCCATCAGGGCATGCTGGCCAGACCTTGTAGGCGGCAGCCCACCATGCTTCGATCTCTACCAAGCTCTCCTCACCATGGCGTGCGGCCTCTTCTTCCTTGCAGCAGCGGGACTCTCTTTTATTGACTGTTTTCTGCCTTTTCTGCTCCTCATGTGCGGCTTTGGCCGCCAATAGATCCATCGCCCATTTGGCCATGGCAGCCTCAAAGTCCACTCACATAACTGTGTGGCCGATGGCAGCGTTAACTCGGTGCGGCAAGATGCCATCGCTTCTTTACCATGTGTGTGGTTGCGGGCGGCGAGGAACGCGGCGCGGCGGGATGACATCGCTTCCCTACCAGTTATTGTGTGCTGCGGTGCCATGAATGACGCTTGGAGAGAGATCTGGGATGGTGATACGTCTTCGTCGTATCTACTTTTCCAAACACTTTTGCCCTTGTTTTGGACTCTAACTTGCATGATTTGAATGGAACTAACCCGGACTGACGTTGTTTTCAGCAGAGCTGCCATGGTGTTATTTTTGTGCAGAAATAAAAGTTCTCGGAATGACCTGAAAATCCACGGAGCAACTTTTTGGATTTAATAAAAATATTGGCGAAAGAATCTACGTCAGCGGACCCACACCCTATCCATGAGGGTGCCCCCCCCCTAGAGCGTGCCCCCCTGCCTCGTGGGCCCCCTGAAGCTCCACCAACCTCAACTCCAACTCCATATATTCACGTTCATGGAGAAAAAAAACAGAGAGAAAGATTCATCGCGTTTTACGATACGGAGCCGCCACCAAGCCCTAAACTCTCTCGAGAGGGCTGATATGGAGTCCGTTCGGGGCTCTGGAGAGGGGAATCCGTCGCCGACGTCATCATCAACCATCCTCCATCACGTATTTCATGATGCTCACCGCCGTGTGTGAGTAATTCCATCATAGGCTTGCTGGAAGGTGATGGGTTGGATGAGATTTACCATGTAATCAAGTTAGTTTTGTTAGGGTTCAATCCCTAGTGTCCACTATGTTCTGAGATTGATGTTGCTATGACTTTGCTATGCTTAATGCTTGTCACTAGGGCCCGAGTGCCATGATTTCAGATTTGAACCTATTATGTTTTCATGAATATATGTGAGTTCTTGATCCTATCTTGCAAGTCTGTAGTCACCTATTATGTGTTATGATCCGTTAACCCCGAAGTGACAATAATCGGGATACTTACCGATGATGATTGTAGTTTGAGGAGTTCATGTATTCACTAATTGTTAATGCTTTGTCAGGTACTCTATTAAAAGGAGGCCTTAATATCCCTTAGTTTCCAATAGGACCCCACTGCCACGGGAGGGTAGGACAAAAGATGTCATGCAAGTTCTTTTTCATAAGCACATATGACTATATTCGGAATACATGCCTACATTACATTTATGAACTAGAGCTAGTTCTGTGTCACCCAATGTTATAACTGTTACATGAGGAATCACATCCGACATAATTATCCATCACTGATCCAATGCCTACGAGCTTTTCACATATTTCTCTTTGCTTAGTTACTTTACCATTGCTACTGTTACAATTACTACAAAACTGCTACTATCACTTTTGCTACTGTTACTGTTACTTCCATACTACTTTGCTACTAAATACGTTGTTGAAGATACTAAGTTATCCATGTGTGATTGAATTGACAACTCAACTGTTAATACTTGAGAATATTCTTTCACTCCCCTTGTGTCGAATCAATAAATTTGTGTTGAATACTCTACCCTCAAAAACTATTGTGATCCCCTATACTTGTGGGTCATCAAGACTATTTTCTGGCACCGTTGCTGGGGAGCATAGCTCTATTCTTTGGGTCACTTGGGATTTATATCTACTGGTCACTGTGAAGAACCTGAAAGACGAAAGAACTAAGATTTATCCCTCAACTACGAGGGGAGGTAAGGAACTGCCATCTAGCTCTGCACTTGATTCTCCTTCTGTTATGAGTAAACTTGTGACACCTAAACCTGCTTCTGCTATTAATTCTGATATGTCGCATGTCATTGAAAATGCCACTTCTGCTATGTATGATACTTATGATGAAACTACTTCTATTCTTGATAATGTGCCACTAGGTGAATTTCTTGATGAACAACTTGCTAGGGCTAGAGAGAATTAAATTATTGAAACTCATAATATTGATGAAAGTGATGATGAAGATTCTCCCCCTAGATATGAATTGTCTGTTGTGCCTGAGGGTTATGTTATGGATGAAGAAACTGCTAGAGATTTTCTTGCTTGCAATGATAGATCTGATCTTAAGAAATTATTAGCTAAACTGAAACAAAAGTCTCTAAATGCTAGAATGAAACATGACCCTGCTTTTGCTACTTCACCTATCTGTGTTACTGATAAGGATTATGAATTCTCCGTTGATCCTGAGATAATTACTTTGGTTGAATCTGATCCTTTTTATGGCTATGAATCTGAAACTGTTGTGGCACATCTCACTAAATTGAATGATATAGCCACCCTGTTCACTAATGATGAGAAATCTCGCTACTATTATATCCTTAAGATTTCCCGTTCTCATTAAAGGGTGATTATAAAACTTGGTTTAATTCTCTTGATCCTGGTTGTGTGCGTAGTCCCCAGGATATGATTGACTACTTCTCTGCTAAATATTTCCCCGCTCATAAGAAACAAGCTGCCTTGAGGGAAATATATAATTTTGTGCAAATTAAATAAGAGAGTCTCCCACAAGCTTGGGGGAGGCTTCTTGGATTACTTAATGCTTTGCCTGATCATCCTCTTGAAAAATGAAATACTTGATATCTTTTATAATGGACTAACTTATGCTTCCAAAGACCACTTGGATAGTTGTGATGGTTGTGTTTTCAGTGAAAGAACAGTCGATCAAGCTGAATTGCTATTGAATAATATGTTGACTAATGAAAACAATTGGACACTTCCTGAACCAACTAAGCCAACTCCAAAGAAGAGAGGTGTTCTATTTCTCAGTCCTGAAGATATGCAAGAGGCAAAGAAATCTATGAAAGAAATGGTATTAAAGCTGAAGATATTAAGAATTTACCTCCTGTTGAAGAAATACATGGCCTTAATATACCTCCTATTGAAGAAACACATGGTCTTGATAACCCGACACAGGTAGTAAAGATAAACTCTCTCTATAGATATGATAAAGTTGAAGTCCCGTCTACTAAGTTTGCTAGCCAATGCTTGGATGAATTTGATGACTTTATGGCTAAACAAGAAAACTTTAATGCTTATGTTGGTAGACAATTGAAGAGTAATGCTTATATGATTGGACCCTTGAGTGATTATATGTCTAGAGTTAAGGGTGAACTTAAACTCATTAGTAAACATGCTTCCATGGTTACCACTGAAGTAGAACAAGTGCTTAAGTCTCAAAATGATTTTATCAATGAATTAAATGATAATAAAAATGACTTTGCTGTTAGGGCAGCAACTAGAATGGGTAAAATGACTTAGGAACCTTTGTATCCTGAGGGCCACCCTAAAAGAATTGATCAAGATTCTCAGAGAAATAATGTTGATGCACCTAGTCCTTCTAAAAAGAAGAAAAATAAAAATGATAGGACTTTGCATGCTTCTAGTGAACTTGTTGTTGACACACCTGAGAATCCCAATGATATTTCTATTTCTGATGCTGAGACACAATCTGGTGATGAACATGAACCTAGTGATAATGTTAATGATAATGTTCATGTTAATGCTCAACCTAGTAATAACAATGATGTAGAGAGTGAACCTATTGTTGATCTTGATAACTCACAATCAAAGAATCAACTTTATGATAAGAGAGACTTCGTTGCTAGGAAACACAGTAAAGAAAGAGAACCATGGGTTCAGAAACCCATGCCTTTTCCTCCTAAACCATCCAAGAAAAAGGATGATGAGGATTTTGAGCGCTTTGCTGAAATGATTAGACCTATATTTTTGCATATGCATTTGAATGATATGCTTAAAGTGAATCCTTATGCTAAGTACATCAAAGATATTATTACAAATAAAAGAAAGATACCGGAAGCTAAAATTTCCACCATCCTTGCTAATTATACTTTTAAGGGTGGAATACCTAAGAAACTTGGTTATCCAGGAGTACCAACTATACCATGCTCCATTAAAAGAAACTATGTTAAAACTGCTTTATGTGATCTTGGAGCCGGTGTTAGTGTTATGCCTCTCTCTTTATATCGTAGATTTGAATTGAATAAGTTAACACCTACTAAAATATCTTTGCAAATGGCTGATAAATCAACCACTATACCTGTCGGTATTTGTGAGGATGTGCATGTTGTGGTTGCAAATGTTACTATCTTAACGGACTTTGTTATTCTTCATATTCCCGAGGACGATAGTATGTCGATTATCCTCGGTAGACCCTTTTTGAATATTGCAGGGGATGTTATTGATTACAACAAAGGCAATGTCACTTTTCATGTTAATGGTAATGAGCATATGGTACACTTTCCGAGGAAACAACCTCAAGTTCACAATATCAATTCTATTGGAAAAATTCCATCGATTACTATTGGAGGTTTTGAATTTCCTCTTCCTACTGTCAAGAAGAAATATGATATTCTTATTATTGGGGATGTACATATCCCCGTTGAGGTAACCTAGTTTATTCGAAATTTCTCCCGTTCCATGTTATTCGGAATGAGTTTGTTAATAAGACTTGATCAACCTTGTCAGTGGATTCCTTTTGATGAGCATGAGATGGATGAAGTTAGGAAGCACAACCTTCTGTACCCTCTTTTTACTTTCTATTATTTAGATTAAATAAAGAAAAAATAGTATTTTCTGTCTGTTTTCTAAATTATCGATGCAATAAAAAATACCCTGAAAATAAAAGTTCTCCAAATGCCCTAAAAATTTAGTATGATTTTTTCTGGAATATTTGAGAATATCTTGCATTGAGAACACAACGGGGGGAGCAAGCTCCTGGCCACGAGGGTCCAGGGCGCGCCCACCCCTAGGGGCGCGCCCCCTGCCTCGTGGGCCCATGGTGACCCCCCTCCACTTATTCCTGCACCCATGCTCTTCTTCTTCCTCCCAAAAAAATCACTATCCAGCTCAAGCACGAGTTCTAGCTCATTTTGCTGCTATTTTCAATCTCCTTGCTCAAAGCTCCATTCACAAAACTGCTTTGAGGGATTGTTCTTTGGTATGTGACTCCTCCAATGGTCCAATTAGTTTTTGTTCTAGTGCTTTATTCATTGCAAATTTTTGCTGTCTAGGTGACCCTGTTCTTGAGCTGGAATGTCAAAATTATATGGTCCCAAGTAGTTCTAATGCATGATATAGTCTCTAGGAACTTGTGGGAGTAGTTGTTATCAGTTTTGTTGAGTTTCGTTCACTTTTGTTTTGAGTTACTAAAAATTTCAGAAATTTTCACGAAATGATTAAGAGATTTTTGAGGGGCTCTTCGAGCCAAAGCTCGAAGGATAAACAAGACAAGGAGAATAAAAAGCCCAAATATAATCTTCCTCGCGTCGCGGAAGTTCGACCATGCAAATGGCCTTGTGATGAGTTCTTGAGATCAGCCAGGATTCATGATGATTTTTATTCTTTGGCTAACAATGCAGGCCTCACCGACTTCCTCCATGACCAGCTCGAACAGTATCTCTTACTCACCAATACTTTCATGCAAAACTTTTACTTTTATCCTAAGAAATCGCCTCCTTCGGTATAGTTTCATTTATATGATGAGGCTACGGAGATGTCACTGTATGAGTTTTGTGCGGTTTGCAAGATACCCTTCGGGGGCAGCATAGAGGAACCACATAGTAGAGATGTGGATGGATTTATTGATATGATTAATGTAGGGGAAACGAGGAAGGTTTCCGATGCAAGAATTACTAGCATACACTTTCCTGTTTTACGTTACTTTGCAATATTTGCTAGTAGATGCTTAATTGGTCACGGGAACTGTGGAAACCTTAGTATTCCTGATACGATTATTTTCTGTCATGCTTTTGTTGGGGAACGTTGCAAAAAAATAAAAAATATCTGCGCTTCACCAAGATCAATCTATGGAATCATCTAGCAACGAGAGAGAGGAGTGCATCTACATGCCCTTGTAGATCGCGAGCGGAAGCGTTCAAGAGAACGGGGTTGAGGGAGTCGTACTCGTCGTGATCCAAATCATCGAAGATCCTAGTGCCGAACGGACGGTACGTTCAACACATGTACAGTTGGGGAAGACGTCTCCTCCTTATTGATCCAGCAAGGGGGAAGGAGAGGTTGATGGAGATCCAGCAGCACGACGGCGTGGTGGTGGAAGTAGCGGCGATCTCGGCAGGGCTTCGCCAAGCTCAGCGAGAGGGAAAGGTGGTACGGGGGGAGAGGGAGGCGCTAGGGACTAGGGTGCGCAGCCCTCCCTTCCCCCTCTTTATATAGGGGCCCTGGGGGGCGCCGGCCCCCTAGATATCCAATCTCAAGTGGGGCGTCGGCCAAGGGGGGGGGGACTTGCCCCCCAAGTCAGGTGGGGCTCCCCCCACCCCTAGGGTTTCCAATCCTAGGCACAGGGGGAGGCCCAAGGGGGGCGCACCAGCCCACTAGGGGTTGTTTCCCTTCCCACTTTAGCCCATGGGGCCCTCCGGGATAGGTGGCCCCACCCGGTGGACCCCCGGGACCCTTCCGGTGGTCCCGGTACAATACCGGTGACCCCCGAAACTTTCCCGGTGGCCGAAACATGACTTCCTATATACAAATCTTCACCTCCGGACCATTCCGGAACTCCTCGTGACGTCCGGGATCTCATTCGGGACTTTGAACAACTTTCAGGTTACCACATACTAATATCTCTACAAGCCTAGCGTCACCGAACCTTAAGTGTGTAGACCATACGGGTTCGGGAATCACGCAGACATGATCGAGACAGCTCTCCGGCCAATAACCGACAGCGGGATCTAGATACCCATGTTGGCTCCCACATGTTCCACGATGATCTCATCGAATGAACCACGATGTCGAGGATTCAAGTAATCTCATATACAATTCCCTTTGTCAATCGGTATGTTACTTGCCCGAGATTCGATCGTCGGTATCCCAATACCTTGTTCAATCTCGTTACCGGCAAGTCACTTTACTCGTACTGTAATGCATGATCCCGTGACCAATCAGTTGGTCACATTGAGCTCATTATGATGATGCATTACCGAGTGGGCCCAAAGATACCTCTCTGTCATACGGAGTGACAAATCCCAGTCTCGATCCGTGTCAACCCAACAGATACTTTCGGGGATACCTGTAGTATACCTTTATAGTCACCCAGTTATGTTGTGACGTTTGGTACACCCAAAGCATTCCTACGGTATCCGGGAGTTACATGATCTCATGGTCTAAGGAAATGATACTTGACATTGGAAAAGCTCTAGCAAACGAACTACACGATCTTGTGCTATGCTTAGGATTGGGTCTTGTCCAGCACATCATTCTCATAATGATATGATCTCGTTATCAATGACATCCAATGTCCATAGTCAAGAAACCATGACTATCCATTGATCAATGAGCTAGTAAACTAGAGGCTCACTAGGGACATGTTGTGGTCTATGTATTCACACATGTATTACGATTTCCGGATAACACAATTATAGCATGAATAATAGACAATTATCATGAACAAGGAAATATAATAATAATCATTTTATTATTGCCTCTAGGGCATATTTCCAACAGTCTCCCACTTGCACTAGAGTCATTAATCTAGTTACATTGTGATGAATCGAACACCCATAGAGTTCTGGTGTTGATCATGTTTTGCTCGTGGAAGAGGTTTAGTCAACGGATCTGCGACATTCAGATCCGTATGCACTTTGCAAATATCTATGTCTCCATCTTGAACATTTTCACGAATGGAGTTGAAGTGACGCTTGATGTGCCTGGTATTCTTGTGAAACCTGGGCTCCTTGGCAAGGGCAATAGCTCTAGTGTTGTCACAGAAGAGAGTGATCGGCCCCGACGCATTGGGTATGACTCCTAGGTCGGCGATGAACTCCTTCATCCATATTGCTTCATGCACTGCCTCGGAGGCTGCCATGTACTCCACTTCACATGTAGATCCCGCCACGACGCTTTGCTTGCAACTGCACCAGTTTACTGCCCCACCATTCAAAATATACACGTATCCGGTTTGTGACTTAGAGTCATCCAGATCTGTGTCGAAGCTAGCGTCGACGTAACCCTTTACGACGAGCTCTTCGTCACCTCCATCAATGAGAAACATATCCTTAGTCCTTTTCAGGTACTTCAGGATATTCTTGACCGTTGTCCAGTGTTCCATGTCGGGATTACTTTGGTACCTTCCTACCAAACTTATGGCAAGGTTTACATCAGGTCTGGTACACAGCATGGCATACATAATAGACCCTATAGCCGAGGCATAGGGGATGACTCTCATCTTTTCTCTATCTTCTGCCGTGGTCGGGCATTGAGCCGAGCTCAATTTCACACCTTGCAACACAGGCAAGAACCCCTTCTTGGACTGATCCGTATTTAACTTCTTCAATATCTTATCAAGGTATGTGCTTTGTGAAAGACCTATGAGGCGTCTCGATCTATCCCTATAGATCTTGATGCCTAATATATAAGCAGCTTCTCCAAGGTCCTTCATTGAAAAACACTTATTCAAGTAGGCCTTAATGTTGTCCAAAAGTTCTATATCATTTCCAATCAAAAGTATGTCATCTACATATAATATGAGAAATGCTACAGAGCTCCCACTCACTTTCTTGTAAACGCAGGCTTCTCCATAAGTCTGCATAAACCCAAACGCTTTGATCATCTCATCAAAGCGAATGTTCCAACTCCGAGATGCTTGCACCAGCCCATAAATGGATCGCTGGAGCTTGCATACCTTTTTAGCATTCTTAGGATCGACAAAACCTTCCGGCTGTGTCATATACAGTTCTTCCTTAAGATAGCCGTTAAGGAATGCCGTTTTGACGTCCATTTGTCATATCTCATAATCATAGTATGCGGCAATTGCACATGATTCAGACGGACTTCAGCTTCGCTACTGGAGAGGAAGTCTCATCGTAGTCAACCCCTTGAACTTGCCGATAACCCTTAGCGACAAGTCGAGCTTTATAGATGGTAACATTACCATCCGCGTCCGTCTTCTTCTTAAAGATCCATTTGTTTTCTATCGCTCGCCGATCATCGGGCAAGTCTGTCAAAGTCCATACTTTGTTTTCATACATGGATCTTATCTCGGATTGCATGGCTTCTAGCCATTTGTTGGAATCTGGGCCCGCCATCGCTTCTTCATAGTTCGAAGGTTCACCGTTGTCTAACAACATGATTTCCAGGACAGTGTTGCCATACCATTCTGGTGTGGAACGTGTCCTTGTGGACCTACGAAGTTCAGTAGCAACTTGATCCGAAGTACCTTGATCATCATCATTAACTTCCTCTCCAGTTGGTGCAGGCACCACAGGAACATCTTCCTGAGCTGCGCTACTTTTCGGTTCAAGAGGCAGTACTTCATGGAGTTCTACTTTCCTCCCACTTATTTCTTTCAAGAGAAATTCTTTCTCCAGAAAGGACCCCTTCTTGGCAACAAAGATCTTGCCTTCGGATCTAAGGTAGAAGGTATACCCAATGGTTTCCTTAGGGTATCCTATGAAGACGCATTTTTTCGACTTGGGTTCGAGCTTTTCAGGTTGAAGTTTCTTGACATAAGCATCGCATCCAAAAACTTTTAGAAACGACAGCTTAGGTTTCTTCCCAAACCATAATTCATACAGTGTCGTCTCAATGGATTTAGACTGTGCCCTATTTAAAGTGAATGTAGCTGTCTCTAGAGCGTATCCCCAAAATGATAGCGGTAAATCGGTGAGTGACATCATAGATCGCACCATATCCAACAAAGTGTGATTACGACGTTCGGACACACCGTTACACTGAGGTGTTCCAGGCGGCGTGAGTTGTGAAACGATTCCACATTTCCTTAAGTGCATACCAAATTCGTGACTTAAATATTCACCTCCACGATCTGATCGTAAGAACTTTATTTTTCGGTCACGTTGATTCTCTACCTCATTCTGAAATTCCTTGAACTTTCAAAGGTCTCAGACTTGTGTTTCATCAAGTAGACATACCCATATCTACTCAAGTCATAAGTGAGGGTGAGAACATAATGACAGCCACCGCGAGCCTCAACGCTCATTGGACCGCACACATCAGTATGTATAATTTCCAATAAGTTGATTGCTCGCTCCATTGTTCCAGAGAACGGAGTCTTGGTCATTTTACCCATGAGGCATGGTTCGCACGTGTCAAATGATTCGAAATCAAGAGACTCCAAAAGTCCATCTGTATGGAGCTTCTTCATGCGTTTGACACCAATGTGACCAAGGCGGCAGTGCCACAGATATGTGGGACTATCATTATCAATCTTACATCTTTTGGTATTCACACTATGAATATGTGTAACATCACGTTCGAGATTCATTAAGAATAAACCATTGAACAGCGGGGCATGACCATAAAACATATCTCTCATATAAATAGAACAACCATTATTCTAGGATTTAAATGAGTAGCCATCTCGTATTAAACAAGATCCAGATACAATGTTCATGCTCCAAGCTGGCACTAAATAACAATTTTTGAGGTTTAAAACTAATCTCGTAGTTAAATGTAGAGGTAGCGTGCCGACGGCGATCACATCGACCTTGGAACCATTCCCGACGCGCATCATCACCTCGTCCTTCGCCAATCTTTGCTTATTTCGCGGCTCCTGTTTTGAGTTACAAATATGAGCAACCGCACCGGTATCAAATACCCAGGAGCTACTACGAGTACTGTTAAGGTACACATCAATTACATGTATATCACATATACCTTTAGTGTTGCCGGCCTTCTTGTCCGCTAAGTACTTGGGGCAGTTCCGCTTCTAGTGTCCGCTTCCCTTGCAATAAAAGCACTCAGTCTCAGGTTTGGGTCCATGCTTTGGCTTCTTCTCGGCAACTGGCTTACCGGGCATGGCAACTCCCTTGCCGTCCTTCTTGAAGTTCTTTTTACCCTTGCCTTTCTTGAAACTAGTGGTTTTGTTAACCATCAACACTTGATGTTCCTTTTTGATTTCCACCTCCGCTGATTTCAGCATTGAAAATACTTCAGGAATAGTTTTCACCATCCCCTGCATATTGTAGTTAATCACAAAGCTCTTGTATCTAGGTGGGAGCTACTGAAGGATTCTGTCAATGACCTCCTCATCCGGGAGGTTAATGTCCAGCTAGGAAAAGCGGTTGTGCAACCCAGACATTTTGAGTATGTGCTCACTGACAGAACTATTTTCCTCCATCTTACAACTATAGAACTTGTCGGAGACTTCATATCTCTCGACCCGGGCATGAGCTTGGAAAACCATTTTCAGCTCTTGGAACATCTCATATGCTCCGTGTTGCTGAAAACGCTTTTGGAGCCCCGGTTCTAAGCTGTAAAGCATGCCGCACTGAACGAGGGAGTAGTGATCAACACGCGACTGCCAGGCGTTCATAACGTCTTGAGTTGCGGGGAAAACGGGTGCTTCACCTAGCGGTGCATCTAGGACATATGCTCTTTTGGCAGCTATGAGGATGATCCTCAAGTTCCGGACCCAGTCCGTGTAGTTGCTGCCATCGTCTTTCAACTTGGTTTTCTCTAGGAACGCGTTGAAGTTGAGGGCGACATTAGCGTGGGCCATTTGATCTACAAGATATATTACAAAAGTTTTTAGACTAAGTTCATGATAATTAAGTTCATCTAATCAAATTATTTAATGAACTCCCACTCAAATAGACATCCCTCTAGTCATCTAAGTGATCCATGATCCGAGTCAACTAGACCGTGTCCGATCATCACGTGAGACGGACTAGTCATCATCGGTGAACATCTTCATGTTGATCGTATCTTGTATACGAATCATGTTCGACCTTTCGGTCTCTTGTGTTCCGAGGCCATGTATGTACATGCTAGGCTCGTCAAGTCAACCTAAGTGTTTTGCATGTGTAAATCTGTCTTACACCCGTTGTATGTGAACGTTGGGATCTATCACACCCGATCATCACGTGGTGCTTCGAAACCACGAACTTCCGCAATGGTGCACAGTTAGGGGGAACACTTTCTTGAAATTATTATGAGGGATCATCTTATTTACTACCATCGTTCTAAGCAAATAAGATGGAAAAACATGATAAACATCACATGCAATCAAGTAGTGACATGATATGGCCAATATCATTTTGCTCCTTTTGATCTCCATCTTCGGGGCGCCATGGTCATCATCGTCACCGGCATGACACCATGGCCTCCATCATCATGATCTCCATCATCGAGTCTCCATGAAGTTGTTTGCCAACTATTACTTCTACTATGGCTAACGGTTTAGCAAAGAAGTAAAGTAATTACATGGCGTTATTCAGTGACACGCAGGTCATACAATAAATAAAGACAACTCCTATGGCTCCTGCCGGTTTTCATACTCATCGACATGCAAGTCGTGATTCCTATTACAAGAACATTACCAATCTCATACATCACATATATATCATTCATCACATCCTTTTGGCCATATCACATCACAAGGCATATGTTGCAAAAACAAGTTAGACGTCCTCTAATTGTTGTTGCATGTTTTTACGTGGCTGCAATAGGGTTCTAGCAAGAATGTTTCTTACCTACATCAAAACCACAACATGATATGCCAATTTCTATTTACCCTTCATAAGGACCCTTTTCATCGAATCCGATCCGACTAAAGTGGGAGAGACAGACACCCGCTAGCCACCTTATGCAACTAGTGCATGTTAGTCGGTGGAACCTGTCTCACGTAAGCATAGGTGTAAGGTCGGTCTGGACCGCTTCATCCCATGATGCCGCCAAAACAAGATAATACTAGTAGTGGCAAGTAAATTGACAACATCTACGCCCACAACAAGATTGTGTTCTACTCGTGCATAGAAACTACGCATAGACCTAGCTCATGATGCCACTGTTGGGGAACGTTGCAGAAAAATAAAAAAATTCTACGCTTCACCAAGATCAATCTATGGAGTCATCTAGAAATGAGAGAGAGGAGTGCATCTACATGCCCTTGTAGATCGCGAGCGGAAGCGTTCAAGAGAACGGGGTTCAGGGAGTCCTACTCGTCGTGATCCAAATCACCGAACATCCTAGTGCCGAACGGACGGCACCTCCGCGTTCAACACATGCACGGTATGGGAAGACGTCTCCTCCTTCTTGATCCAGCAAGGGGGAAGGAGAGGTTGATGGAGATCCAGTAGCACGACGGCGTGGTGGTGGAAGTAGCGGCGATCTCGGCAGGACTTCGCCAAGCTCAGCGAGAGGGAGAGGTGGTACGGGGGGGAGAGGGAGGCGCCAGGGACTAGGGTGCGCAGCCCTCCCTCCCCTCCTCTTTATATAGGGGCCCTAGGGGGGCGCCGGCCCCCTAGAGATACAATCTCAAGGGGGGGCCAAGGGGGGGACTTGCCCCCCAAGTCAGGTGGGGCGCCCCCCACCCCTAGGGTTTCCAACCCTAGGCGCAGGGGGAGGCCCAAGGGGGGCGCACCAGCCCACCAGGGGCTGGTTCCCTTCCCACTTCAGCCCATGGGGCCCTCCGAGATAGGTGGCCCCACCCGGTGGACCCCGGGGACCCTTCTGGTGGTCCCGGTACAATACCGGTGACCCCCGAAAGTTTCCCGGTGGCTGAAATTGGACTTCCTATATACAAATCTTCACCTCTGGACCATTTCGGAACTCCTCGTGATGTCCGAGATCTCATCCGGGACTCCAAACAACTTTCGGGTTACCGTATACTAATATCTCTACAACCCTAGCATCACCGAACCTTAAGTGTGTAGACCCTACGGGTTCGGGAATCACGCAGACATGACCGAGATAGCTCTCCGGCCAATAACCAACAGCGGGATATGGATACCCATGTTGCTCCCACATGTTCCACGATGATCTCATCGAATGAACCACGATGTCGAGTATTCAAGTAATCCCGTATACAATTCCCTTTGTCAATCGGTACGTTACTTGCCCAAGATTCGATCGTCGGTATCCCAATACCTCGTTCAATCTTGTTACCGGCAAGTCACTTTACTCGTAATGTAATGCATGATCCCGTGACCAACCACTTGGTCACATTGAGCTCATTATAATGATGCATTACCGAGTGGGCCCAGAGATACCTCTCTGTCATACGGAGTGACAAATCCCAGTCTCGATCCGTGTCAACCCAACAGATACTTTCGGGGATACTTGTAGTATACCTTTATAGTCACCCAGTTACATTGTGACATTTGGTACACCCAAAGCATTCCTACAGTATCCGGGAGTTACACGATCTCATGGTCTAAGGAAATGATACTTGACATTGGAAAAGCTCTAGCAAACGAACTACACGATCTTGTGCTATGCTTAGGATTGGGTCTTGTCCATCACATCATTCTCCTAATGATGTGACCTCATTATCAATGACATCCAATGTCCATAGTCAGGACACCATGACTATCCATTGATCAATGAGCTAGTAAACTAGAGGCTCACAAGGGACATGTTGTGGTCTATGTATTTACACATGTATTACGATTTCCGGATAACACAATTATAACATGAATAATAGACAATTATCATGAACAAGGAAATATAATAATAATCATTTTATTATTGCGTCTAGGGCATATTTCCAACAGCTTTATTTCGTGATAACACTGTCAGTTTAGGCGCCATTGTTGCTAAAATATTAAACCTGAGCCGTACAAAGGGCCCCATCTTTGGAGGCATCTATGTTTCACGCCTTGCTAAACACTTTAGGATACCTATCAGGCATTATGAGAAGGAGGAAAAGCTGCTGCCCCCTACCTTTCTAGATTACAAGAGTATGGTAGCACATGAGTTTATTGTTAAAAATGATGAGAAGATGCTTAAATATAATTTGAGATTTGATAATACTCACAGTGATACTATTATCTTGCCTGCACCCTCTTTATTTGACTTAACAGCAGGCACATACCTCGTCTTGCCGGAGGCTGTTTACGCATACCTGGGCCAGACATCAGCTCCAGAGCCTAAGCCGGAACCACCACTTGACCCTTATCGACAGTCTGTTTATCAGTGGGATCCGGAGGAGATCGCCAGCCAGTGGTACTCAAATGATACTCCTCAGTACACCGGAGAGAGTAGTCGCGATCCATGGGCATAGACCAACTTAGGACAAAAGCCTAAGCTTGGGGGAGTACGTATTTCTCACCGATAGTACATTCATGTTCACACACTCATTCTAGTTGTCGGTGCTCATACTTTTCATTGTACTATCCATGCTAGCTTAATTTCTTTTTCTTGCTTTCTTCTTGTGTGTTTGAATAACCTTAAGAAAAACCAAAAAAATTAGTTGTATCTTTTTAGCTAGTTTATTTTCCATTCCTGTAGTAGTAGTAAATAAAAGGAAACCCAAAAAGATTTCTCGTTCTTCTTTTGCTTGTTGGGAGCTTTCCCGTGTAAATAGTATTATTTCTTTTCTTTTCTTTTCTTTGGGGGTCGAGAGGAGAAGACCATGATGAAAATGTTGAGTGGCTCTCATATGCATTATTGATGATTTAACCAAGAGCCCATATTACCTTGTCCTCTCCCCTAAATTGAATGCTTGCAGATTCCAGCTTAGTCCAATGCACGTGCACTATTATTATTATCCACATCGTTCCGTCGTGAAAGTGAAAGGCAATAATGACGATATATGATGGACTGATTGAGATGAGACAAGCTGGTATGAACTCGACCTCTCTTGTTTTTTGTAAATATGATTAGTTCATCGTTCCTGATTCAGCCTATTATGAATAAACATGTTTGCAATACAATTAGAGATTATAGTTGCTTATGTCATGCTTAATTAGCTAGGAGTTTATAATGGTTTACCTTGTGTGCCAACATGCTATTAAAATGGTTGTGATGTGGTATGATAGGGCGGTATCCTCCTATGAATGATTCGAGTGACTTGACTTGGCACATGTTCACACATGTAGTTGAAACAAAATCAACATAGCCTTCATGATATTTATGTTCATGGTGGATCATATCCTACTCATGCTTGCACTCAGTGTTGACTAATTTTAATGCATGTTCATGACTGTTGTCGCTCTCTAGTTGGTCGCTTCCCGGTCTCTTTCTAGCCTTCACCTGTACTAAGCGGGAATACTGCTTGTGCATCCAAACTCCATAAACCCCAAATTTATTCCATATGAGTCCACCATACCTTCCTATATGCGGTATCTACCTGCCGTTCCATGTAAATTTGTATGTGCAAAACTCCAAACCTTAAAATGAAATTATGTTTTGTATGCTCGAACAGCTCATGTATCAACTAGGGCTATCTGTATCTTCCATGCTAGGCGGGTTATTCTCAAGAGGAGTGGACTCCGCTCCTCATTCACAAGAAAATGGCTGGTCACCGGGATGCCCAGACCCATGCTTAAATCGAATCAAAATAATTGCAAACAAAACTCCCCCGGGATTGTTGTTAGTTGGAGGCACCCGTTGTTTCGGGCAAGCTATGGATTGATGCTTGTTGGTGGTGGGGGAGTATAAACTTTACCATTCTGTTTGGGAACCGTCTATAATGTGTGTAGCATGGAAGATATCGAGATCTCTTGGTTATTATGTTGACAATGAAAGTATACCGCTCAAAATATTATTTATCTCTATTTCAAAATTGAGCTCTGGCACCTCTACAAATCCCTGCTTCCCTCTGCGAAAGGCCTATCTATTTACTCTAATGTTGAGTCATCACCCTCTTATTAAAAAGCACCCGTTGGAGAGCACTGATGTCATTTTCATGCATTACTATTAATTTATATTGGGTGTGACTATGACTGGATCTATTTTACCATGAATTGCAATGTTTAGTCAGTCCTTGATCTTTAAAGGTGCTCTGCATTTATGTTTTGTGGTCTCAGAAAGGGCTAGCGAGATACCATCTTGTCATATCATATTATGATTGTTTTGACAAAGTGTTGTCATCCGAGTTTTATTATTATTTCTCGCTAGTTGATTATGCCATTGATATGAGTAAACATGAGACCTAAGTGTTATTGTGAATATGGTTAGTTCATAATCTTTGCTGAAAACTTGAATGCTAGCTTTACATATTTACAACAACAAGAGCAAATAGAGTTTGTAAAAGTTTTTCTTTATCACTTTCAGTTTATCAACTGAATTGCTTGAGGACAAGCAAAGGTTTAAGCTTGGGGGAGTTGATACGTCTCCGTCGTATCTACTTTTCCAAACACTTTTGCCCTTGTTTTGGACTCTATGTTGCATGATTTGAATGGAACTAACCCGGACTGATGTTGTTTTTAGCAGAACTGCCATGGTGTTATTTTTGTGTAGAAATAAAAGTTCTCGGAATGACCTGAAAATCCATGGAGCAACTTTTTTGATTTAATAAAAAAATATTTGTGAAAGAATCAACGTCAGGGGGACCACACCCTATCCACGAGGGTGCCCCCCTAGGGTGCGCCCCCTGCCTCGTGGGCCCCCTGAAGCTCCACCAACCTCAACTCCAACTCCGTATATTCAGGTTCACGGAGAAAAAAATCAGAGAGAAAAATTCATCATGTTTTACGATACGGAGCCGCCGCCAAGCCCTAAACTCTCTTGGGAGGGCTGATCTGGATTCCGTTTGGGGCTCCGGAGAGGGGAATCTGTCGCCGTCATCATCATCAACCATCCTCCATAACCAATTTCATGATGCTCACCATCGTGCGTGAGTAATTCCATCATAGGCTTGCTGGACGGTGATGGGTTGGATGAGATTTACCATGTAATCAAGTTAGTTTTGTTAAGGTTTAATCCCTAGTATCCACTATGTTCTGAGATTGATGTTGCTATGACTTTGCTATGCTTAATGCTTGTCACTAGGGCCTGAGTGCCATGATTTTAGATCTGAACCTATTATGTTTTCATGAATATATGTGAGTTCTTGATCCTATCTTGCAAGTCTATAGTCACCTATTATGTGTTATGATTCGTTAACCCCGAAGTGACAATAATCGGGATACTTACTGGTGATGACCGTAGTTTGAGGAGTTCATGTATTCACTAAGTGTTAATGTTTTGGTCTAGTACTCTATTAAAAGGAGGCCTCAATATCCCTTAGTTTCCAATAGGACCCCGCTGCCACGGGAGGGTAGGACAAAAGATGTCGTGCAAGTTCTTTTCCATAAGCACGTATGACTATATTCGGAATACATGCCTACATTACATTGATGAACTGGAGCTAGTTCTGTGTCACCCTATGTTATAACTATTACATGAGGAATCACATGCGACATAATTATCCATCACTGATCCAATGCCTACGAGCTTTTCACATATTGCTCTTTGCTTAGTTACTTTACCGTTCCTACTGTTACAATTACTACAAAACTGCTACTATCACTTTTGCTACTATTACTGTTACTTCCATAGTACTTTCCTACTAAATACTTTGATGCAGATACTAAGTTATCCAGGTGTGGTTGAATTGACAACTCAACTGCTAATAGTTGGGAATTTACTTTGGCTACCCTTGTGTCGAATCAATAAATTTGGGTTGAATACTCTACCCTCGAAAACTGTTGTGATCCACTATACTAGTGGGTCATCAGACGGAGGGGCCGGGCAGCCGTACAGTGCGGTGGTTTTTAAGAGCTAAACGACAAACAACAAAGAAAATTTGGCTTCCCTTACAATTTTTCTCGTTCATTATCACACACGGTTCATCTTCGTCGCTTCCGGAAATAGTGTGCGCTGAGGCTATTGTGTGTTGCGCTACGATTGGCTGGAACCCCATCCACACAGATCAAGCGTATGCACCATAGGATGCGCCGTGATTGAACAGCAATCCACATCCCTCACATCAAATCCGTGCGGCTGTAGCTGGATTGGATTTATGTGCGCTAAATGCCTAGAAAATGCACATAATCCCCTAAATATGGTAAATGAGCCAGGAAAAATGCCTAATTTTAACACAGTGATTTGCAGGGTGTATGTTTGTCGTAGAAAAAAACACCATGGCAAAGAACGAAGAAATGGATTCCCCTTCAATCTTGGTGATTTCCCTCTCGAAAGCATGGAACTTCCCCGGTGATGGTTCGATTTATGAAAGGCGTGCATGACAACATAAGCCAAACCTGCTCAATTTTTTACCATGGCATGGTGAGGTCATACCATGGCACCATGCCAGGCGTCATGTTTTTCAAGCATTTATTTCATTTTTCTATAGTTGAAAACCCAATAAACAAACATTTGTGGTTGACTATGGCCACACATTTCATTGAAATATATGTCCATTCCTTGTAAAAGGCATGAGAATTTACTAAATGGCACGAGCATCATTTTCCAGGTCGTTCTTGTGCACCCTTTCATGCACCGATTGTTTGAACTTGAATTATGTGCAATAATGCCTAGAAAATGCACATAATCCCCTAAATATGGTAAATGAACCCGGAAAAGTGCCAAATTTGAACACAGTGATTTGTAGGGTGTATGTTCATCATAGAAAAAACTCATTGACAAAGGACAAAGGAAAATTTGGACCCCCTTCAATCTTGGTGATATCCCCCTCGAAACCATGAAACTTCATCGGTGATGGTTCGATTTATGAAAGGCGTGCATGACGACATAAGGAAAACATTCTTAAATTTTTACCAGGGCACGGTGAGGCCATACCATGGCACGACACCAGGCATCATGTTTTCCAAGCATTTATTTCATTTTTCTATAGTTGAAAACCCAATAAACAAACATTTGTAGTTGACTATTGCCACACATTTCCATGAAATATCTGCCCATTCCTTGTAAAAGGCATGAGAATGTACTAAATAGCACGAGCATGGTTTTCCAGACCGTTCTTGTGCACCTTTTCATGCACCGATTGTTCGAATTTAGAATTATGTGCATTAATGCCTAGAAAATGCAAATAATCCCCTAAATATGGTAAATGAGCCTGGAAAAATGTCAAATTTGAACACATTGAATCTGAGGTGGTATGTTGATCGTTGGAAAAAACTGAATGACAAACTAGGACGAAAATTTGGATTCCCCTTCAATCTTGGTGATTTCCCTCTCGAAAGCATGGAACTTCCTCGGTGATGGTTTTATTTATGAAGGGCATGCATGATGAGATTAATTGAACCTTCTCAGCTTTTAACCAGGGCGCGATGAGGCCATACCATGATGGCACCATGCCAGTGTCATGTTTTTCAAGCATGTATTTCATTTTTCTATAGTTGATAACCCAGTAAATGACGCATTTGTGGTTGACTATTGCCACACATTCCCTTGAAATCTCTGCCCATTCCTCATAAAAGGCTTGGGAATTTACTAAATACCACTAGTATGGTTTTTCCAGACCATTCTTGTGCACCTTTTCATGCACCAATTGTTTGAATTTGAATTGTGTGGATTAATGCCTAGAAAATGCACATAATCCCCTAATATGGTAAATGAGCCCGGAAAAAATGCCAAATTTGAACACGTTGCATTCGAGGGGGTATGTTGATTGTAGAAAAACTGAATGACAAGCTAGGAAGGAAATTTGGATTCCCGACCCCTTCAATCTTGCTGATTCCCCACAAAACCATGAAATATCCTCGGTGATGGTTCGATTTATGAATGGCGTGCATGACAACATAAGACAAACATTCTCAAATTTTTACCAGGGCATGGTGAAACCATACCATGGCACCACGCCAGGTGTCATGTTTTCCAAGCATGTATTTCATTTTTGTATGGTACCCAGTAAACACATTTCCTTGAAATATCTTCCCATTCCTTGTAAAAGGCATGAGAATTTACTAAATAGCACGACCATGGTTTTCCAGGCCGTTCTCGTGCACCTTTTCAAGCATCGATTGTTTGAATTTGAATTATGTGCATTAATGCCTAGAAAATGCACATAATCCCCTAAATATTGTAAATGAACCCGGAAAAGTGTCAAATTTGAACACGGTGATTAGCAGGGTTTATGTTCATCATAGAAAAAAACTCATGGACAAAGGACAATGGAAATTTACTATCGCACACGATTCATCTCCGTCGCCTCTGCAAACCGTGTGTGTTCACTCACACATGCAAAAGGAAAAAAGAAAACTCTCACCCACTTCGTCCCCACCCACTTGCCGTGGACTCCTCCGCAACTCTGCACCTCATCAACTTCTATTGCGGAGGTGTAACACCCCGAATGTAACTTTCCATCTTTGTAACTCCAACTCTTGCCATTTTCGGCATGTGATATGATATTTCCTCCGTGGTTGGGTTTTTGTCTTTTGTTTTGCATTTTATTCATGTCATGCATACCATATCATGTCATCATGTGCATCTCATTTGCATACATGTTCGTCTCATGCATCCGAGCATTTTCCCCGTTGTTCGTTTCGCAATCCGACACTCCCACATGCACCGGCGCACCCCTCTTGTCACTTTTCGTGTGCGGGTGTTGAACGTTCTCGGAATGGACCGAGCCTTGACAAGTGGCCCTAGTATAGCACCGGTAGACCACCTGTCAAGTTTCGGGACGTTTGGAGCTCGTTTGGTACTCCAACGGTTATCCGCATATCCGTAGAGGCCTCTTTTATCTTGCAGCCCAACACCCCTCTAAAACAGCCCAATAACCCATCTAACTCCCCTCCATGCTCTCGGTCGTTCGATCACGATCGTGTGGGCGAAAACTACACCCCATTTGGACACTCCTAGCTCCCTCTACCTCTATATATAGACCCCTCCCCCGAATTCCGGACGAAACCCTAGCGAATTCCCCCTTCCGCCGCCACCGGACACGTCCGGCCGCAGCCGGACACGTCCAGGTTGCCCCGCCGCCGCCACGTGTCGCGCCGCTACTCGT
>NC_057801.1:660763312-660765679 GCF_018294505.1 Triticum aestivum
GGCCCGCGCCCTCTCCTCCGCCGCCGTCTTCGCCCGCCGCCGCCGTCACCTTGGCGTTCCGCAGCCGCAGGACTCCTCCGCCGCCGTCTTCGCCCGTGTCCCGGCCGGCCCCGTCGCCGCCCGCGCCCTCCTCCCTCCGGCCGCGCTCTGACTCCGGCGACGCTCCGGCCTCCTCCGACGAGCTCCTCCGGCTTCCTCGCGCTGCTCCGGCCACGTCCCTGCCTCCTGCGAGCCCGACTCCGGCGAACCCTCGCGTCAGATCCAGATCGGGCCGGTTGACTTCTCTTCCCCCCTGTTTTTTCACTAAGTCCTGAGAACTGCAGTAAAAATCATTGCATCTTCATTGCATCGCATCTTCGCACCCGTAGCTCCGTTTCGTGCGTGTAATATGTCAAATTGTTCGCCTCGAGGAGTAAATCATTTCATTCCATTGCATCATTTACATTTGAGCTCATCTTGATGCCCGAAATGCTGTTGGAAGAGGGCTTCGTATTGTTAGTTTCAGAATCTTATCAGCACGAGCTCTTTTGTCATTCTTGCCATGATTGATGTGTGGATCCTATGGACTTGGTCCCTAAATGTGTTTTGAACTAGGCTATGTCTTCTTTACATAGGTGCTTACCATGTATTTTTGTGATCAATGTGGTGACTAGCACAAGCATGCAAACTAGGCTTCGTGATAATGCTGATTTTAGTTCCTGTTCTGCTGTAATTTTGATGCCATGTAAACATGTTGCTACAGAGAGATC
The DNA here is from genome assembly GCF_018294505.1 of Triticum aestivum. Lineage (NCBI taxonomy): Eukaryota > Viridiplantae > Streptophyta > Magnoliopsida > Poales > Poaceae > Triticum > Triticum aestivum. The sequence goes on from NC_057801.1 coordinate 660,764,062, forward strand.
CATGCATAATTTGAGATACTTCAGTAAGGGTGTTTTGAAAACATAGTTTTGCTCTATCCATCCATGGTCCTGGTTGCAATTATGGAGTAGTCTAGCATGCCATTTTCATGCTCTACTTTTGCTTCAAAATGTTTCCTGGCAGATTGTTTACATGTTATTTAATTTTTTGCCAAGGTTGTTGTGGTTGATCCGTGTATGCTATGATGTTGTTTCTTGCCATGTATAGCTTCTATGACATGTCTTCTTGATGGATGTATGATTAGTTTATCATGAGGTGCTCTGTAGTGAGTGCATCGAGCTCACGCAGGTGCCTTCATAATTATTTCAATGACATGCTTTGTTTGCTGAAATCTGTTAACGAAACTTGCTATGTTTACATGGGTGCCATCATATTTTCTGATCCTTTTTGGCTTATGATCAGTAAGGGACTTTTGATCTATGCTTTGAGTAGATTCATGCCATGCCTTAGTTTGCTATTATAGGTTCCTGTAACATGTTGATAACTTGCTCTGAACATTGCTTCGTGCTGCTGTTTATGCCATGTCCAGCCTGATAATTTTTTGCACTTTCTCCATGCTTGTTTGAACCTGTTATGATGTGATTTAGCCATAGCTCAGTGTTCCTCTTTTGTAAAGCATCTCCGGTAGATCATTGCCATATGTTTTGTTTTTATTTTGGGGTGTTTTAGCATAGTTTATTGTTGCATGCTAAGTAGCATCGTGCTGTTAATCGCAGCTTTGTGCCATACTTGTCTTGCTTGCCATTTGCAAACCGTGCATCCATTTCCGGTGATCTTTATATCGATTTCAACTGAAATCGTCTCATCTTTCCAGCGGCACACTTGGTTTGCCAAATTGATGCCTTGTTCATCATCTTTCCTTCCGAAGCACGCATATGCATTGCATACCACATCTCGCATGTCATGACATGTATCGCATCATGTTGCTTGTGCATTGCACCGTGATTTATTGTGGTTCCTTTGCTTGTGTTATTGCTTTGGGTAGAGCCGAGAGACGAGTACGTGCACGAGGAACCTGTTGAGTACGCTAACGAGGATCCAGCTTTTGACAACTCTGAGAACCTTGCAGGCAAGATGATCATACCTTCGATATCACTTCTATCTTTGCTTGCTAGTACTCGCTCTATCGCTATGTTAGCCCTACCTGCCTTTGTTTACCATGCCTACCTATTTCCATGTCAAACCTCTAACCATCCTGTCCTAGCAACCGTTGATTGGCTATGTCACCGCTTTTGCTCAGCCCCTCTTATAGCATTGTTAGTTGCAGGTGAAGATGAAGTTTGTTCCTGGTCGGAACACGGATATTTTGGGATATCACAATATCTCCTGTTTAATTTAATGCACCTTATATACTTGGTAAAGGGTGGAAGGCTCGGCCTTATGCCTGGTGACTTGTTCCACTCTTGCCGCCCTACTTTCCGTCATACCGGTGTTATGTTCCTTGATTTTGCGTTCCTTACACGGTTGTGTGATTTATGGGACCCCCTTAACAGTTCGTTTTGAATAAAACTCCTCCAGCAAGGCCCAACCTTGGTTTTACCATTTGCCACCTAAGCCTTTTTCCCTGGGGTTTTCGCGAGCCCGAGGGTCATCTTTATT
>NC_057801.1:660765924-660773042 GCF_018294505.1 Triticum aestivum
CCTTCGAGTGTTGGTCCGAAACGGGCAGACTGCGGGGCCACCTCGGGGCAACTCGAGGGCTGGTTTTACTCGTAGGCTGACCCATCCGGTGTGCCCTGAGAACGAGATACGTGCGACTCCTATCGGGATTTGTCGGCACATCGGGCGGCTTTGCTGGTCTTGTTTTACCATTGTCGAAATGTTTTGCGAACCGGGATTCCGAGACTGATCGGGTCTTCTCGGGAGAAGGTCTATTCCGTCGTTGACCGTGAGAGCTTGTGATGGCTGAGTTGGAACACCCCTGCAGGGTATATAATCTTTCAAAAGCCGTGCCCGCGGTTATGAGGCAGATGGGAATTTGTTAATGTCCGGTTGTAGATAACTTGACACTTGACCTCTTTAAAATGCATCAACCGTGTGTGTAGCCGTGATGGTCTCTTCTCGGCGGAGTCCGGGAAGTGAACACGGTTTGAGTTATGCTTGACGTAAGTAGTTTCAGGATCACTTCTTGATCACTTCTAGCTTCTCGACCGACGCGTTGCTTCTCTTCTCGCTCTCACTTGCGTTTGTTAGCCACCATATATGCTTAGTGCTTGCCGCAGCTCCACCATAATACACCTTTCCTGCCTATGAGCTTAAATAGTCTTGATCTCGCGGGTGTGAGATTGCTGAGTCCCCGTGGCTCACAGATTCTACCAAAACAGATGCAGGTGCCGAGGATACTGGCGCGGATGGCGCAACTGAGCTGAAGTGGGAATTTGATGAGGCCCTTGGTCGTTACTATGTATCGTTTCCAGATGATCAGTAGAGGTGCCCAGTTGGGACGATCGGGGATCTGTGTAGCATTTGGGGTAGTCTTCTTTTATTTTGGTTCCGTAGTCGGACCTTGAGTGTAATCTGGATGATGGATGTTTATTTATGTATTGTGTGAAGTGGCGACTGTAAGCCAACTATGTATCTTTTCCCTTATGTATTACATGGGTTGTGCGAAGATTACCTCACTTGCGACATTGCTTTCAATGCGGTTATGCCTCTAAGTCGTGCTTCGACACGTGGGAGATATAGCCGCATCTAGGGCGTTACAAGTTGGTAATCAGAGCCATCCCCGACTTAGGAGCCCCCTGCTTGATTGTTTGCTGGCGATGTTGATTCTAGAACAAAAAATGTTTTGAGTCTTAGGATTATATATATCGGAGAGTAGGATTCTTTTTACTCCTCAGTCCCTTCGTCGCTCTGGTGAGGTCTCCTGACGTAGATGTTTTGACTATCCTCTTCTCAAATTTCACTAAAAAAATTTTAGGATCACGCGGGTATCTTGGAATCGTTCCGATGGTTTTGTGACGAGAACATTGTTCTTGGTGCCTCCTGACATTTAGGGGTTGTGGCAGTGTCCCGGGGAGTTGAGCTCCGAGGTGTTGTCGTCACAATTTTATCGTTGCAGTTCTGGAATACCTGAGCTTTGCTGACATCGAAAATCTCTTTTATGCAGTTGTTGATGAGATAACCCCGATAACCCAGTACTGGGGCGAGCTCGGGAGTATTGCCATAACTCGTATAACTGATGCTTTTTGAAGGTTAGGTACACGATTTCCGAAGGTTTCTTGGTTATGTGTTGACGGATGGATACAGCTGGATGTAGGGATTGTTAGTTTGGGTGAGATGTTGTGCTTCCCCTGTATCCCCAACACCAGATTGCATAACCAGAAAGTTTCGGGAGTTTATAGGTGGGATTCAAGTAGCTCTAGCATTTCTTCCCGCAGATATTTTGTTTGTGATTGGGTAATCCTTACCATTTATTTGTTCCAGTTGTACCTTGTTTATTTCATTCATCAATCTCTATTTAAGTGGCTTCTCACCTTAATGGACGTGTGATGTTTACTTTGGAATTCATTCGTTCATCCTTGTTCGAATGTTTATTGTGAAGACTATATGTTGCAATTTCTATCCGCTGATTCAACTTGTCTATCTGTCTATCAAAAGATGCTAACGGATGTCACCCTCTTCAGGATGGCTCTGCCAACGCGTCCGAATCCGAATCGCAATGATGGGAGTCAGGCGAACCCTCCACCACCACCTCTGCCTCCGGAGGCATGGCAAGCTTTGATGGCAGCCTCTAACGCCCATGCTCAGATGATGATCCAGCTCATGCAAGAGCGCAACCAAGGCCAAGGCAACCAAGGGAATCAAGGTCAAGGGCAGTTCAATCATCAGCCTCAGTTTCCAACCCTCAACCAATTCCTTGCAAATCAGCCGAAGTCTTTCAGCTATTGTGTCGAGGCCACCGACGCCGATGATTGGCTCATGGATATCAACAAGCATTTTGAATGCAGCAATGTCAGGCCTGAGGACTATGTCAAGTTCACTTCTTTTCAGCTCAAGGATCAGGCAGCTGATTGGTTCCAACAATACAAGGATTCCAGAGGAGGTCGAGTGATTACTTGGACTGATTTCCGTCGGGACTTTAAAGCTCACCATATTCCTACCAGTGTTGTTGAGAGCAAGCGTGAGGAGTTCCGCAATCTCAAGCAAGGAAACATGTCAGTGTACGAATACAACAAGCAGTTTCAGAAACTTGCTCGCTTTGCTAAGCAAGATGTTCCAGATGAGAAGAGTATGATCTATCAGTTCAGAGGTGGCCTTAGAGAGGATCTGGAGTTAGCTCTCGTTCTTATTGAGCCTACTCAGTTTGATCAATTCTACAATATGGCTCTCAAGCAAGAAGGTGCTCAGCTCAAGTGTGAGGCTTCCAAGAAGAGAATCAGAGATACAGTGCAATCTTCTTCTTCCTCACAAGTGGCAGCTAAGCAGCAGAAGTTCTACCTGCCTCCTCCTCCGTTTCGTCAGCCTTACCAACAGAAGAACTCAGGTGGTCGTGGATCTTCCCACCCACCCAACCCAAGCTATCAGAACAAGTCTCAGCCTCAAGCTCCAAGGTCAAGTGCTCCTTATCACCGTCCGCTCTCAGAAGTGACTTGCAACAAGTGCCAGCAGAAAGGTCACTACGCGAACAAATGCTTAAATCAAAGGCGCCTTCCTCCTCCTCCTCCTGTGAGATCTTCAAGCAATGCAGTGGTCAAGCATAATCCAAAGCATGCAAAGGTGAACATGTTGAATGCAGCTCAGGCAGAGGATTCTTCAGACGTGATAATGGGTAATCTTCCTGTTAATGATATTCCTGCAAAAGTCTTATTTGATACTGGTGCATCGCATTGTTTCATGTCAATACCGTTCTTTACCAAGCATGATTTCGCTTCGGAATATTTGGATAGAACTCTAGCAGTTGTTTCCCCGGGCAAGCACATGAGTTCTCGTTTGATGGTTCCAAATGTTGGTATCAAGATGGGCGACTATAAATTTCTGTCTTCTCCAGTGGTTCTTGGTGACTCTGATATTGATCTAATTCTTGGGATGGACTAGCTTTCTAAGCACAAGGCTCAGCTTGATTGTGCTACCAGGCAGATTCAATTGACTCACCCTTCTAAGGATGTTATCATCTATGCCGCTCGTGATGAAACCATTCGGTTGTTTTCTCTCAATGAGAAGGGCGAATTGGATGCTATTTCTCAAATTCCAGTCGTTTGTGAGTACCAAGATGTCTTTCCAGAAGAGCTTCCGGGTATGCCTCCTCATCGGCCAGTCGAGTTCGTTATTGATCTTGAACCTGGTACGGAACCTGTTTGCAAGCGTCCTTACAAGCTTGGACCCAAGGAGCTGAAGGAATTGAAGAAGCAGCTCGATGAACAAGAGCGTCTGGGTTTGATCAGACCGAGTTCTTCCCCATGGGGTTGTGGAGTTCTTTTTGTCCAGAAGAAGGATGGCATGGACCGACTTTGTGTCGATTACCGTCCATTGAACAAGAAGACAATCAAGAACAAGTACCCACTTCCCAACATCAATGAGCTTTTCGAGCAACTCAAAGGTGCTAAAGTCTTCTCCAAGCTTGACCTTCGTATGGGTTATCATCAGATTCGCATTCGTGAACAAGATATTCCCAAGACAGCATTCAGAACAAGCTATGGTTCTTATGAATATACTATCATGTCTTTCGGCCTTGTCAATGCTCCTCCAACATTCTCTCGCATGATGAACTTTATCTTCAACCCCTACACCAATGAATTTGTTCTGGTGTATCTCGATGATATCTTGGTCTTCTCCAAGAATAAGAAGGATCATGCCAAACTTTTGCGATTGGTGCTCGACAAGCTCAGAGAGCATCAATTCTATGCGAAGTTTTCCAAATGTGAGTTCTGGCTTGATGAAGTTCTTTATCTTGGCCATATCATCTCTGCCAAGGGCATTGCTGTTAATCCTGCGAAGGTTTCTGCAGTTGTGAATTGGGAACCTCCTCAGAATGTCAAACAGCTCCGCAGTTTTCTTGGTCTTGCAAGCTATTGCCAAAGATTCGTTGAGAACTTCTCTAAGATTGCAAAGCCTCTTTCCAACCTCCTCCAGAAGCATGTCAAGTATGTCTGCACGCCTGAGTGTGACGTCGCTTTCAACACCCTCAAAGAGAAGCTAGTCACAGCTCCTGTTTTGACTCCTCCTGATGAATCCAAGCCATTCGAAGTATTCTGTGATGCTTCCCTTCAAGGTCTTGCTGCTGTGTTGATGCAAGAGAAAAAAGTTGTGGCCTATACCTCTCGTCAGTTGAAGCCCAATGAAAAGAACTACCCCACTCACGATCTCGAGTTGGCGGCAGTTGTCCATGCATTGATAACATGGAGACGTCTCTTATTGGGAAGGCAAGTGGACATTTTCACCGATCACAAGAGCCTCAAGTATATCTTCACTCAACCCAACCTTAACCTCAGGCAAACTCGATGGGTCGAAATGATTCAAGAGTACAATCCGAGTATCGAATATACTCCTGGCAAGGCGAATGTGATTGCAGACGCTCTGAGCAGAAAGGCTTATTGCAACAGTCTAATTCTCAAGCCGTTTCAACCGGATCTTTGTGAAGCATTCCGCAAGCTAAATCTTCAAGTTGTTCCTCAAGGCTTTCTTGCCAACTCATAGTCTCTCCTACTTTGGAAGATCAAATTCATGAGGCACATCTCCTGGATACCATGGTGAAGAAGGTGAAACGTCGTATTGACAAGGGCATTCCAAATACAAGTGCTATCGCTTGGATGACAAAGATACTCTTTTCTTCGACGATCGAATTGTGGTTCCAAAAGGTGATTTGAGAAAGTCATCATGAATGAGGCACACAATTCCCTCCTATCCATTCATCCTGGAAGTACAAAGATGTACCATGACCTCAAGCAGTCATATTGGTGGACTCGAATGAAGCGAGAGATTGCTCAATTCGTGAATGAATGTGATGTCTGCAGAAGAGTGAAAGCAGAACACCAAAGACCAGCTGGTCTCCTCCAACCTCTTGCTATTCCAGAATGGAAGTTTGACCATATCGAGATGGACTTCGTGACTGGTTTTCCTAAGTCCAAGCGTGGAAATGATGCTATCTTCGTTGTCATTGACAAGCTTACCAAAGTGGCTCATTTTCTTCCTATCAAAGAATCTATCACAGCAGCTCAGCTGGCAGAGCTATACACCTCTAGAATTGTCTCCTTGCACGGTATTCCACAATTGATATCTTTAGATCGTGGAAGCATCTTCACTTCTAAGTTCTGGGACTCCTTCCAGATGGCCATGGGCGCCAACATTCGTTTCAGCACAGCTTTCCATCCTCAAACAAGTGGCCAAGTCGAGCGAGTCAATCAAATTCTTGAAGATATGCTCAGGGCTTGTGTCATCTCTTTCGGTATGAAGTGGGAAGATTGTCTTCCATATGCCGAGTTCTCCTACAACAATAGCTTCCAAGCGAGTTTGGGCAAGGCCCCATTCGAAATTCTCTATGGCAGAAAGTGCCGTACTCCTCTCAATTGGTCTGAGACAGGTGAACGCCAACTTCTTGGCAACGACTTGATCACAGAAGCCGAAGAGATGTGCAAAGTCATTCATGAGAATCTCAGAGCCGCGCAATCGCGCCAAAAGAGTTACTATGATAGCAAGCACCGTGACTTGGCTTTTGAAATCGAAGACCATGTCTACCTCCGTGTCTCTCCAATGAAAGGCACTCGTCGCTTCGGTATTAAAGGGAAGCTTGCCCCTAGATACGTGGGTCCTTTCAAGATCATTGGCAAAAGAGGTGATCTCGCCTATCAACTTGAGCTTCCATCCAACTTTGCAAACGTGCACGATGTGTTTCACGTGTCACAACTTCGCAAGTGCTTCAAGACTCCTGGGCGTGCTATCAACTTCGAAGAGATCGACCTCCAAGAAGATCTTTCTTATCATGAGCACCCCGTTGCTATTCTTGAAGAAACCGAGCGCAAGACTTGCAACAAGTCAATCAAATTCCTGAAAGTGAAGTGGTCACACCATTCCGACCGAGAAGCCACCTGGGAGCGCGAGGATCACCTCCGTTCCGAATGTCCGGAGTTCTTTCAGTCCTAGATCTCGGGACGAGATCCTCTTGTAGTGGTGGAGTGTTGTAACACCCCGGATGTAACTTTCCATCTTTGTAACTCCAACTCTTGCCATTTTCGGCTATGTGATATGATATTTCCTCCGTGGTTGGGTTTTTGTCTTTTGTTTTGCATTTTATTCATGTCATGCATACCATATCATGTCATCATGTGCATCTCATTTGCATACATGTTCATCTCATGCATCCGAGCATTTTCCCCGTTGTTCGTTTCGCAATCCGACACTCCCACATGCACCGGCGCACCCCTCTTGTCACTTTTCGTGTGCGGGTGTTGAAAGTTCTCGGAATGGACCGAGCCTTGCCAAGTGGCCCTGATATAGCACCGGTAGACCACCTGTCAAGTTTCGGGACGTTTGGAGCTCGTTTGGTACTCCAACGGTTATCCGCATATCCGCAGAGGCCTCTTTTAAGTTGCAGCCCAACACCCCTCCAAAACAGACCAATAACCCATCTAACTCCCCTCCATGCTCTCGGTCATTCGATCACGATCGTGTGGGCGAAAACTACACCCCATTTGGACACTCCTAGCTCCCTCTACCTGTATATATAGACCCCTCCCCCGAATTCCGGACGAAACCCTAGCGAATTCCCCCTTCCGCCGCCACCGGACACGTCCGGCCGCAGCCGGACACGTCCGAGTCGCCCC